>NC_056561.1:46556672-46598011 GCF_013358625.1 Macadamia integrifolia | reverse complement strand
TTTTTAGTCATTCACAAAAACAACTTAGACCTTTATCTGTTACTTAATTTAATCAATACATTGGTCCTCCCGAGGGAATGGCCCCCCTCTCTCTATCTGTTAGAATTTTATAGCTCACTTATGATTCTGTTCAGATCCATCTGAGCAGTGATTGGTGAGCATTTGTCCAAAATCAAGGGCCCTGATCCCAGCTTAATTGGAACCTGTTATGCTGCTTGGTTTTTTCTCGACAAGGTTCTACGCAAGAGGTGACGGATCAAGGGAACCTTGTTGGCTTTCTTGGAGTTACCACTAATTGAAAATTATTTGATGATCAGTAAAACTCCCTGAGATTGGATCAGATTTCAGCTGCACATAGGTTCTCTTTGACATCTGCAATCAATGGGTGAGTGGGTCATTGGGGCATTTATCAACATCATTGGTAGCATAGCCATAAACTTTGGGACAAACCTTCTCAAGTTGGGTCATGATCAGGTATATGCTTTTTAACTAAACCATGTTGTCGGCAGTCTTGCTTTATCAAGTTTTGAATTGTTCTCTTATGCCCTTCGTATCTTACTTGATTTATGCGGCGTTACTCTATGTCTTTAGTTTTCACAATACTGTAGTGGCCTATGTAAGTTTATTTTCATCTCAACTTTTACTTTTAGTAGGCGGTTCTCACTAAACCCATAGAGTTCTGATAGTCACAACCTCTAGTATAGACAGATGTCTACAGTGGATCACTTCCTCATGATAACACCTGATTTAAGTATTTTTCCGAAAGCCAGGTTCGGTTTGCAACCGTGAGTGAACATGGCTTGGATATACATTTGTGAGAGAATAACATTTCTAGAATTGTCTGGAGAGATTTTATCTCTGTTATTCTGTGATTTTCTTCGAAGGTTAGCAATGGATTTTAGTTGTTTGTTTAGCACAGTATATCATGCTCGTAGTTCTTAGAGGAAATTACACTCCCCTCCCCTGACCTTTGGCTTAATATCATGTTCACCCCACATACTATATAGCAATAACCTCCCATGTAGTTTGAAGATTCTATCAAACGTACCCTTTCTGTTAGATTTACCTGTTAAGTGATGATGTCATCACTTAAGTTGCTAATTCTCTGACCAAATTACCCTTTTATACGAATGAAGGGTACATCGCCCTAAAACCACTAAAGAAGAGGGAGAGAGGATTTAGGGATTGGTTTTTCTCCTTCGTCGCTTGCTGCTCTCTGCAATGTTCATTGACGCTCAATGGTCCTCGTTGGTCGCTCCTCGGTAGTCGGTCATCGGTCATCATCGCATTGGTTCTGATATTCATCGTCTCTCACCGCTAATCCCTCGACGCTCACTGCTCTGTGAGAGCTTTGCTCTACCTTTTGGCCTGGAATGGATTCTACTCGACCCATGACATGAGAAAGAGAATCGATCTGAACTTTGAATCGGAATCATGCCGTGCCCTGGACTGTGCCGGATCACGTTGCTCTAACGAATCCTTGGCGATCCTGGAGATGTTCTTGGAGTTGGATTTCTGCTTCCAGCCGAGGAGGGATAGCTTTACAAGATGATCCATATTTGATTGCATGTTGGCCGGTTTGATCCCGGTCTTTTTCTGGAAGAGAACGGCTTATTACCAGTATGAGTGGTTCTTGCTTGGCAAACCCACGAGTTACTCAGAAACCATATGTCCATTCCACTTGCACCCAAAAAAAAAAATGTCCATTCCAAAGATTCTCTAATACATCTGTACCTTCTAACAAGACATTATTGTTGTTTTGTTGATCAATAGCTTGGAAATCCAATCCATTGTTGAAGCCCCCAGTTGGGCTGGTTAAGCAATCTGCATAGTTGACTTGTGCAGATCTTGATTGGAACCCATCAGTACAATTGGTGGCCGGAAAATTGTAGTAATCGGTGGCAAGGTCAGAAACCGGCAGAGATACTACCTGAGTTCCAAACAAGTCTGAAGAAGCAGCAGCGGTGCCGTTGGAGGAGACCTGTGTAACGACGACCCCAAAGTCTTCGTTTCTTGACGTGGGTAAGATCTGTCCCGTGACTACGTTATTGGGAAGATTGTTGGTGTTGTGTTGAGCAGTACTGATGGTGGAGGAGTTTGTAACAGCTGAAGCAGCTGCTCGGATTCTCTCGACCAACCTCGGCATCGGCGACCTCTCTTCCAAACTTTGGGGGTTTCAAAGAAAACGTGAAAATGATGAAGAAAAGAGAGAGAAGGAATAGAATATAGGTATACAACACTAGAAGGGTAAATTAGTCTTTTTATAGGCCAGTTTAATAGCGTCAGTCACTTTGGGGTCATTTGATAGAATCTTCAAACTACGGGGGAGGTTATTGCTATATATGAAAGTACGTGGGGGGAACATGATATTAAGCCAAAGGTCAGGGGAGGGGAGTGTAATTTCCTCAAGTTCTTATATTTTCTATTTTAAAAAATAATAATAAATAAAAGAAGAAGAAGAGAATAGGATGCCTTGCGAAAATGCTACCTTAAGGTTATCCCACATTTTGATGCAAGGAAATATTGAATTAGTTGTCCAAGAAGAGTCAAATTTATAATTTAAAGTTTTTGGCACTTAGCAATTTTTCCATCTCAGGTGCTTTCCAATTAACATTGGAGATAATTTTCTTATGCCATTAATCATTGAGCAATTTTTGTTGAGCTTTCAGAATGCATATTGCACTCATTTGATTTCAGCAGCAACTTTCTAGATAATACTTGTTTAATAGATCATCTGAAGAATTTTGGCTTGCTTATTCAAGATGCTTAATAGTATTAAGCTTTGGCATCTAATTTATTACTTGATGTAGATACAGTTGCACTTACCTGGTTGGACCAGCAGGACCGACTGTGGAAGCCAAGGGCCAAGAAGAACCGGTCCAGCCCAGGTTTTTGGTCCAACAAGGGTTGGTAGTAGTAACTTTTACATTATGTTTTTTATTTGTCTTTGAGTAGGATACGTAGGAGGTAGAGAAGTAGGTCTATGTTTGGAGTCTAAGTAGGAGTTCATTTCAGTATTAGAGTCTAAGTAGGAGTAGTCTTTTATTTTCCCTTTATATACTTACATAACTCAATGTTTAATTTTTAGATTAGTGAATTTGTGCATGGTGTGTGATCCCCTTCCTCCTTTTGTGTGGTTTTCCCTCTTCTCCCTAAGGCTACTCCATCAATTTGGTATCAGAGCCGAAGGATCCCTCCCTTGCTCTACTGAAGCACAACTTCATCCCACAACTCATCCCTACGACTCCCACACTACTCCCTGTAACTCCCTATTCTCCCCCATTCCCACTCCCTGCAACCCCCTATTTTCTCCCCCATTCTCTGTTTCGGCCCTACTGAGAACACCCCTCCATCTCTCTTCTCCATTCCCATTCTCTGTTCTCTGTTCTCTGTTCTTGCAGGGACTGAGAAAAAGAAAGAAAGAAAAGAGACAGCAGCAAGAGAAGAAGAGAGAGTCGACAGAGAAGCCGGCAAAATCCTTACCGACCTCTTCTCAATCGAGCTCTTTGTAGGGTTCCAGTAGTGAAAAAAAAAAAANTGGAACTTAAATGGAAAGGTGAATTATTTCATTTTCTTGATTGTAAGCCTAGGCAATAGCCAAAGAATGATTGATGGCATAATTTTAAAAATCGAATAAGATTGGATCAATTAGGATCGTTTACATCAGATTGATATTGACTGAGACTGATCCTTGATCTGATCAATCTAATACCAGTCTATAATAAGATATAAGGGTAAAATGGTCCAACCGATGCCGGGACTGATCATACCAATCCTTGTTTTGAGTGGACTCGTTGAAGGAAACATTGACCAGGTAATTTTGTAAATTCAAACATAATATTAAGTAATCATGTAATTTTAACTAAACCCAAACTTGATGATCAGATGATGGTATCACGAGTGGAGCATGAAAGGGTAACACATTTCGTACGTTGACTCTAAAAAGACTTGGGAGTTGGGACTCAGAGAAGAGAGTAAAGATGGAGAGGTCTATTAATTCTCAGGGTCTCAAGCATTTGCTGATCTCTCTCTCTCTCTCTCTCTCTCTCTCTCTGATCCGTCCATCCATGGCGGGCAGCAACAAAGGCAAGCAAAATCCTTGTCTCTTCCCCACACTCTTCTTTACCCATTTCTCTCTTTTCTCCTTCCTTCTCTTCTTGACGAAGATAACAACTTGCGACGCCGCTGATTCCAATTACTTATCACCGTACCATCCAACTGAGATCATCGTTCTCAGCTGCGGCTCCACTTCCACAACTCCATCTCTTGCTAACGACCTCACTTGGATCAGCGACACCGCCTCTAAGTTTGGTCCATTTCCTTCCTCAACAACTACCACATCTACAGCCTCCACCCAAGACTCCTCCGTCTCCATTATACCTTACATGACTGCTCGCCTCTCCACCTCTCAGTTCAACTACACCTTCCCCGTCTCAAACGGCATGAAATTCATACGCCTCCACTTCTACCCAGCCAACTATTCCAGCCACGACGATATAGCCAACTCCTTCTTCTCCGTAACCGTCAACAACCGCTTCACTCTCCTACAAAACTTCAATGCCTATCTCACCTCACTTTCCATCAACACTCCCAAATTCATCAAAGAATTCTGCGTCAACGTAGAGGGCCAAAAGTTAACCCTTTCTTTCACCCCATCTCCTAATTCATTCGCTTTCATCAATGGAATTGAGATCGTTTCCATGCCCACCACCATCTATATCCAGGGAGTAGTTGTCGACCTTCCAACCGTTGGACAGAGTTCTTCAACAACCAATTATATCAATTACACCACCGCCCTTGAAATGGTTCAACGACTCAACGTCGGTGGCAACACTTTATCTGCCGGAGCTGATACGGGTATGTTCCGCGAATGGATTAAAGATGATGCTTTTTTGACGAGTGGATATGGCGTTACTCCCTCCTTGCCAGACACCAAGATTAAGTATGTTATTGGTGATGCTGATCTCAATTTCCTTCAGATTTTGTAATTTTTTTTTACTAATCATTGTTCTACTGCGTTGTTAATTCCTAATAAGGTACACGGAGGCAACTCCGGCGTACATTGGACCGGAGGATGTCTACCGATCGGCCAGAACCATGGGCAATGATAAGAATGTCAACCTCAACTATAATCTGACCTGGTCATTCAGTGTGGACTCTGGGTTCAATTACCTTGTTAGGCTCCATTTCTGCGAGTTCCAACCGGAGATACAGAAGCCGGGAGACAGGGTGTTTCAAATAATCATCAATAATCAGACTGTGGAGCCTGAAGCGGATATCATCCAATACAGTGGTGGAAACGGAATCCCGGTGTACAGAGACTACTTTGTGTTGAACGATCAAGGAGGGAGATCAGGAAAGTATGATCTCTCAGTTGCTCTACACCCTAATGGAGATTCGATCACTATTAATAATGACGCAATCTTAAACGGTCTTGAGTTATTCAAGCTGAGCCACAGCGACGGCAACCTCGCCGGTCCCAATCCTGAACCCTTGGTCCAAACCCCATTCCCTCCGGCTAACCCATCCAAGAATCCCAAGAATAGTAACCGGAGAACTTTTCTGTTTGCTCTCGCCGGAAGTTCAGTGGGGTTTGTGATTTTGTTCTCTCTTTTATGGACCTTCATCTGGTGTCACCGCCGCCGGCAAAGGAACAGGATGGTGAAGGACTCCGGTACCGCTGGAGAGAAGGCTTTGACGTTATCGTCATGGTGGGGCCCGTTTATAGACGCCACTACCACGAACAACACTTGTAGTTCTTCTTTACCGTCGGATCTATGTCGTCACTTCTCGCTAGCTGAGATCAGAGCCGCCACAAACGACTTGGATCAAAACTTGCTTATCGGTGTTGGAGGATTTGGCCACGTGTATAAGGGCTACGTGGGAAGCGAATTAACCCCTGTGGCTGTGAAACGAGCGAAATTAACGTCATCACAGGGGAGCCGTGAGTTCCAGAACGAGATAGAGATGCTCTCCAAACTCCGTCATCTCCATCTCGTGTCACTGATAGGGTACTGCGACGACGCAGGAGAGATGATACTCGTCTATGATTACATGGCCCACGGTACACTCCGTGATCATCTCTACAAATCTAATGAACCCCCTCTATCTTGGAAGCAGAGGCTCAACATCTGCATAGGTGCAGCTCGTGGCCTACACTACCTTCATACGGGTGCGAAACACACGATCATCCACCGTGATGTGAAAACCACTAACATACTCTTGGATGACAAATGGGTGGCCAAGGTTTCGGATTTCGGATTGTCCAAGGCTGGGCCCACTAGTGTGTTGGACACCCACGTCAGCACCGTTGTTAAAGGTACTCTTGGGTACCTGGACCCTGAGTACTTCCTACGTCAGCAATTGACGGAGAAGTCAGATGTCTACTCTTTCGGAGTGGTGTTATTTGAAGTACTGTGCGCTCGACCCGTTTTGGACAAGACGCTTGGGAAGGAAGAAGTGAGCTTGGCTGAGTGGGCCCGATCGTGTCACCGGAAAAAGAAGCTTTACAAGATCATCGATCCCCATTTAAGGGGTAAGATTGCACCGGAGTCTTTAGAAAGATTCGCAGAGCTCGCAGAGAACTGCTTGGTTGATGAGGGGATCGAACGGCCTTCGATGAGTGATGTGGTGTGGCGCCTTGAGTTTGCCCTACAGTTGCAAGAGACAGCCGAGAAGGACTGTGGTAGTCTCACTCTTACTCCCGGCGAGGAGAGCGATGACGAGATACCTCTTAGCGCGTCCTTCGCTGCCGGCATAAGAGAGGACTGGCCCGGCTACGCTGACTCCGTGTCAGGACCTAAGAGACACGTGTTCACCAAGTCAAAGAGTGGGACTGGTAGCAGTGGACAGAGCATCAGCAGCGAGGATCCCAGTAGGGTCATGTCGGGACATGTCTTCTCCGAGATCATGAACCCGAATGGACGGTAGGATGATGGGCTTTGTTTAGCTAAGCCCTACAGCGCTTTATTACAATAAAAAAGGGTCGTGTACCCTCAGCTCATATCTTACTGTGGGTCCCAGATTCCAATTCTAAATAGAAGCTAACAACGATAGACAGATCGAGCCGGGTCGTCCACTCCTTTCTCGTATCCTATCCAAATTTCACGTGGAGGATGGATCATTGGACTCGAAAAAGGTTACTAAGTGGGGTCCAAAGGTTGTCCATGGTTGACTAGAAAGTCAAGTGACAATGACCATGATCTATACATGTATTAGGATTTTCTTTTGATTATCAACTTATCAGTCTTTCATTTTGTTGGATAAGATCTTTGTGTGGATGGATAGAGCGATGGAGCATTGAGCGTCGTAAACAGGTCGGGTTCGGGTTCCTAACTATTTCTAGCTAACATTAATTTTTAGGGGAATTTATTTATTATCACTCCTTTACACTTGGCTTATATTTACTAAAATCCTCATACCTTTTACTTTTTTATTGATACTCACTCTCATACCTTTTACTTTTTTTACTGATACTTCCCTGTTTTCTGATTTTTACATCTCTTTCTCCCCCGCTCTTTTAAATACTCAGATTACTCTTCCTTTTCACTCGTAACCTATTGTATTTTTTTTTTTATATTGATTAGTTTGAAATATGGTTTGAACCAAACCATTTATAAGTTTTGTCTCATCCAATCATCAAGAATGTTGTTTATTTATTTATTTATTATTATTATTATGTTATCTCATCTATCATCACAAATTTAGCAATCTATTTTTTTTTATCAGTATTAGATTAGTATCGGTCTCAACTATATCTAAGGATTAAAAAAGATAAATAAAAATGCGTGGCACTCAATTGGGACATATGATACCGATATAGATATAGATCATATACAAAAATATTCTTTTTTGAATTTACAATATCCTTGATGATTAGATGAAACAAAACTCATGTTTTTCACCAATCAATTTGAAAAATAGTGTAATAAGTTACAAGTGAAAAGAAAGGGTAATCTGGGGATTCAAAAAAAGCAGGGGAGAAAAAGATGTAAAAATAAAATAGTAGTGGAGTATCAGTAAAAAGGTAAAAGGTAGGGGAGTTTTAGTAAATGTAGGCCAAGTGTAGGGGAGTGATAGTAAATTCCTCTAATTTTTAATCCAATTGATCACAATTTATGGATCTCTGGGTATCGGATCTATTAATTGGTCGAAATATATTAGAATTGATTTTGATTGATCCTTGTTTTTCCAAGAAACCTAGAATCATTGAATTTTTAAATCTGAGACCCAATTCTAGGTTCTTAGGATTGATTTTGATAAATTATGATTTGATCTTCTTAATTTTTAACATCAATTTCTTGACCTTCAACCACTACCCAACGGGTGAAGCGCCTCTTGGTGTGGTGTGGTGCGGCTACCAGTGCACTATTGCACTGGCCCTAGTTCTAAGAGATGCAACTTGGTTTGATTCTAACCCCCTGATGTAGATGCAGTTGCACTTACCTGGTTGGACCAATGAGATCGATTATGGAAGCCAAGGGTCAAGAAGAACCGGTCTAGCCCAGGTTTTTGGTCCAACAAGGGCTAGTAGTAGTTAGTTTTACATTATGTCTTTTATTTGTCTTTGAGTAGGATATGTAGGAGGTAGAGAAGTAGGTTTATGTTTGGAGTCTAAGTAGGAGTTTATTTCAATATTATAGCCCAAGGAGTAGTTTTTTATTTTCCCTTTATATACTTACATAACTCAATGTTTAACTTTTAGAGTGAATTTAATTTTAGAATTAGTGAATTGGTGTGATCCCCTTCTCCCTCTTGTACGATTTTCCCTCTTCTCCCTAAGGCTACTCCATCAAGGATCCCTTCCTTAGCGCTGAAGGATCCCTTCCCTTGCACTACTGAAGCACAACTTCATCACACAACCCATCCTTGTGACTCCCACACTACTCACTGTAACTCCCTATTCTTCCCCATTCTCACTCCCAGCAACCCCCTATTCTCTCCCCCATTCCCTGTTTCATCCCTACTGAGAACACCCCTCCATCTCTCTTCTCCATTCCCGTTCTCTGTTCTCTGTTCTTATAGGCTTTGAGAAAAAAAAAAAAGACAGTAGCAAGAGAAGAAGAAAGAATCGACAGAAAAACCGGCAAAAACCCCTACTGACCTCTTCTCAATCGAGCTCTATACAGGGTTCCAGTAGTGAAAAAAAATAGAGCAGGAGAAGAAGCAACAGCAAGAAGGCGAGCCAAAAAAAAAAAGAAGTCAGACGAAGAGGGGTAGCAGCGAGAGCAAGTAGAATCAGAAGAAAAAAAAAGAGAAGACATAATCAAAGAACAGAAGGCAGAAAAGTAAGAAAAAAAAGAAGAAAAAGAAGCAGAATTAGAAGAAGAGGAGAGAAGCAGAATCAGGGGAAGAAGAAGAAAAAAGAAAAGAAAAAAAGAAGAGAAGACAGAAGGAGCAGAATAGAAGAAGAAACAAAAGAAGAAGAAAAAAGAAAAAAGAAAAAAATAGAGAAGACGGAAGGAGCAGAATAGAAGAAGAAACAGAAGAAGAAGAAGAAGAAAAGAAAGGGGAACATACCTGGTTTGATCGACTCCTCCATCGAGCTTCCGCCTTTCTCCTCTAGTTCCGTCTCCAAGAAGGAGGACTCCCCTTTTGTCGGTATTAAAACCCTACGATTCTCTTTTGTCTCTTTTTTTTTTTCTTTTGTTCTCTTTTTATTCCTATAATACCCCTCCCTTCATCCATTATCCCTTCTTTATCCTATTTTCTTGTCACTTCCAAGTATACCCTCCACCCACACGTGACACCCTTTGTGACTTAAGTGCACTTTCACTATATACAGTTCTGCCATCCCTGAAAAAAAAAAGGGTGAGATAATTACCATTCTGCCATTCTCCTTTAAGTTTCTATCTATTTACTATTTTACCATCATATTCAAGTATAATCTTGCCCATCTCCACCATGGTAGCCAACAGTGAAGTTGTTCAACAGCTGAACTCTTATAAGGGAGAATATGATGCAAAAATTGAAGCTATTATGATAATGATGGAATCCATGCAAGCTTCTATTGATCGTTTGGTGGCAGCAGATAAAGGAAAGAGTCTCATTCAATCTGGAGATTCTTCCAACACCGTTCCACAAGATCCACCGCCACCACCTTCACCACTATATGGAACTGGTAGATATGATGATGGAGAAGAAAGAGCAGCAAGATTGGATGTCCTTGATTTTTATGGGGACAACAATCCAGAACTGTACCTTGACTAGATTCACAGCTTAGAGACATTCTTCTGATGGTATGGGTTGACTGAGGCCCAAAAGATCCTATTTGCAGAGGCCAAACTGAAAGGCATGGCCCGAATCTGGTGGATCAAGCAACAGCAGCAGAACCGAACCCGAGGCATTGGTTTAGTCACTACTTAGGCTGAAATGCATGAAGTCATGAACCGGAGATTCTTGCTTTTTGATTGCAAGCAACGCATGCATCTCAAGTTTGCACAGTTGAAACAAGATAATTTGACCGTGGAAGAATATGTTGCTAGGTTCTATTATTTGCTACTCGTTCAGATTTTGAGTGGGATGAAGAAGTATTGATGGCACAATTCCGTAATGGTTTACATCCTCAACTTAGTGCTGCTCTTGCCTCTAGCCGACTGCCTACAATGGTAGATGTTGTCCAGGTAGCATATCAGGTTGAGGAGAGTTTGAAACGTCTATACAATCGGAGGCCATTTACAGATGCTTTCCCTAGGGGTTCTAATTCTATTTATCCACAATCATCTCAACAGGAAAAGTCAATCAGTAGACCACAGGCTAGTGCTTCATCTATGGCATCTTCACGACCTAGCCGATCGTATTCTCTACCTCATCGTGATTCAGACATGTCATCTTCACGACCTAATCAGCTATACTCCTCACCTCAGCGTAGTTATGACAGTAACTTAGCATTTCCAAAGGAGGTTGTTCAATGTTTCTCATGCAAGGGGTACGGGCATAGAGCTAATTAATGTCCTAACCGGTTGTTAGCTTACATTGACAAGGACAATTTTATACCCTATGCACCAGAAGAGCAACCGAAAACAGGAACAGTAAATCTGGAGGCTGAATGTGATTATGATCCTAATGAGATTAATGATGACGATAGTGATGGTGAGCCTCGACCGTTCTATATGATCCTTCATCTTTTGACTACATAGAAGATTCCTGAGGAGGAAGATTGGTGCCGTAACAGTATTTTTCAAACCAGGGTGCGATGCAATGACAGTTTGTGTAATATGATGATTGACCCAGGCAGTTGTACCAGTGTTGTTGCTGAAGATGCTATTCGCAAGTTAGGCCTAAAAACTTTTGCTCACGTATTCCATTGGTGGACTGATTGATTAGGTTCAATGTGATGTTCTCCCTCTAAAAGTTTGTCACATTCTACTGGGTTGCCCATGGTTGTTGGACAAAAAAGCCAAGCACTATGGATATGCGAATATATACACTTTTCAGCATGGTGGCCTCGAGATGAAGTTCCTTCCAACAAAGGATCTTCCCCCTCTCAAGCTCAAGAAGACAGTTGGTACTTTTCTCATCAAGCGCATCGACTCTGACGGCATTCTTGGACCGCATCCAAACTCGACGGAGTCGAGTTCCTTTCAGAAGGGGAGAGCTGATGTAGATACAGTTGCACTTACCTGGTTGGACCAGCAGGACCGACTGTGGAAGCTAAGGGCCAAGAAGAACCGGTCCAGCCCAGGTTTTTGGTCCAACAAGGGCTGGTAGTAGTTAGTTTTACATTATGTCTTTTATTTGTCTTTGAGTAGGATACGTAGGAGGTAGAGAAGTAGGTTTATGTTTGGAGTCTAAGTAGGAGTTTATTTCAGTATTAGAGTCTAAGTAGGAGTAGTCTTTTATTTTCCCTTTATATACTTACAAAACTCAGTGTTTAATTTTTTAGAGTGAATTTAATTTTTAGATTAGTGTATTTGTGCATGGTGTGTGATCCCCTTCCCCCTTTTGTGTGATTTTCCCTCTTCTCCCTAAGGCCACTCTATCATTACTCCCCATTGTTCAGCCGCTTTCTGACATACATGTTAATCACTTTCAGCTATGCTTATGCTTTAGGGTCAGACAAAATTTACTTGAAATTGGACCATGTGGATAATCTCCACCAGTTTTAAATGATTCATGACATGGACTCTCAATTAATTTAATTTGTTTGTGTTCTTTATATAGTAGTTATTGTAGTAAGGCATAGCTTGTTGGGTCACAGAAACTCCAATTTTCATGGTGAAATGTTGTTTAATGTCATTCAGATCTTTGCCTCATAAATTCATATGCAGGCACGTGCAGTGTGAGATATTTTTGTAGCCTCCTTAATCTTTTTGTGCCAATATTCCTTTATCAGTTTTATAGTAGTCACAAAGCTGGTGCACTTGTGTGTGTGTGTGTGTGTGTTTTTTATTTTTCGGCTTCAAACCATGTTTCACGTTCTTATACCTCTATGTGAATTCCTTGCAGAGAGATAGACTTTCTATGCTAGAAAGTGATGGAACTACTAGCAAACTTGTCTCAAAGCCAATCATATACTTTCAGACTTGGAGAGTTGGTAATTTCGTTATACAGGTTCCTACTTTTTTAGGATCTTAAATGATGAGAAAGGACCCTTTTCAAGCTACTGTAATTAGTCTTTAAATATGAGAATTTTATTATGCAGGTATTATATTTTTCACACTTGGGAATTGTCTCAACTTCATTTCCTTCGGTTATGCTGCACAGGTCAGTGTCAGATATACTGGTCTAAAGTTTAAGATGTAAAGCTAAAGTGAAACTTACAATGTTTTGATTTTATTGCTACAAAATAACAAGAAATCAAAGCATGCCTTGCTAAATTGTCACCGGATAACTGAGCTTATACAAAACATTTGTTTTATTCATTTTCTTCTTTCTATTCTTTTTGGGAATACCAAAGGATGCATGGTTCTAAGATATTTTTCCTAAACCATACCTCAAAGTTTAAAAATGACTCACATTTGCCTTCTTTTCGAACCTCAATGAATTTTCCATTTTTTGAAGATTTTATTTCTAATCCGTTTACCCTTTTTTTTTTTTCCCCAACAGTCACTTCTCGCAGCCCTTGGATCAGTTCAGTTCGTATCAAACATTGCATTCGCATACTTTGTTTTGAACAAGTTGGTGACTGTGAAGTAGGTTAAAAATGGAAGCTAAAACTTGTTATTTTTTGAATTATGGTTTTTCCAATTACTTTTTCGAATTCAATTATCACATTGTTGCTCTTTGCAGGGTGCTCATTGCAACAACATTTATTGTTATTGGAAATGTCTTTCTGGTTGCTTTTGGCAACCATCAGTCACCTGGTATTTAACTTGCACCGACTGCCTATGACTAATCTGTGTTAATCCCATGGTTTACTTAGTGATGAAAAAAAGATAGCATCATTGCTGGAAATCCACCCCCCCTGCCCCTTTTTGCCTTCTGATGGATACATCTTGGCATTAATTTATTTGAACTTCAAAGATGTCATTATTATTACAATAATAACTACAGCTCCAGCCTTATCCCAACTAAATGGGGTCAGCTACATGGATCCCTACTCTCCAATCAGCTGTGTTAGGTCATACTTGGCACAAGGCCTAAGCCATGTATGTCTTTCCTCACCACTTCTCCTATAGTCATTTTAGGTCTGCCCCTGTCTCGTTTGGCTCTTCTGTACTAGAGCATCCAAAGTCCTCCATTGGAACCTTCTCATGACAGTCCACTTCTATGCCATATGGAGGGGGGGGTCATGGGGGACTCTATCGGATGATTTTTACACCCTCTAGATTGGCCAAATCTCAAATTCGAGATTCCATCTAGACCTTATGGCCACATTGGATCGGGATTTTTTCCTTGTATTTTCAATCATTGAAAGAGAACTGCTAAATTCGAATTTTTAAACCATCTTTTGGACCTTTATATATCCATGTGGAAAATTTAGACTGGGCTGGCACTTATTAGACTTATAGATGATGATGTGGACAACCAATCCATGAAATTTGAGCACCAACAGAAATTCAGATCCACATGGAAGAAATCTGGTCTGTCGTGACTTGTGAGAGGCTTGGTTGGCCATCCAAGGGAACATTGCTCCCTGGACAAAGTGATAAAATGAAAAACTACTAAAGTTTCAGCTGATGCAGACCTCCAAGGATGGTCTACCAACGTCCTACTATTATGCGGAGTACTCATGGATGGTTTGGACCAACCATTTTGTGGTTTATATGATGGATATACTGCACAAGATAAATTTGATTTTGTAGGCAAGACCATCTATCTAATCCATACTTTTTTGCTTTATCCCATTTGCCAAAATCTGTTCCATTGCCATCAGAAGAAGCTCATAAAGTTTTGTGGTTATAGTCACTTAACTGGTTAATTTTGATTTGGAAATTTGCTCTATATGGTGATAAACTAGTAATATGTCCTAAACCCCGCATGTGTAACTAATGTGCTTTGTGGGGCATCAAGTAAGTCTGGGTGGTGTGCTAAATGGCCCTTTATTGGTTTCCTCAATGGTCAAAGAAATTATCTCTCTCTCATTTGTTATATTATTTTGGCAGTTTACACTCCAGAGCAGTTGGCAGAGAAGTATAGCAATATGATATTCCTTCTTTATTGTCTGTTTTTGATCTTGGTTGTTGCGGTGCATCATTTCATTTACAGGTGAAATCTCTCCCTCCTCTCTTCCCCACCATCTGTATGTGTTCTAAATTAGCTTGGCAATATGCCACTTTAAAGAGCCGATTAGTGTACATGTCCTGCTTGGTTTTTTTGGCTTTACTAATGATTAAATAAGCCATTGACAATCATCATGGGATTTTCGTAATGATCAATAGATGAAAAATGCAGGAGAGTAGAACTTATCCTTCCCGTTTCTGGACATGACATGAGCCATTATTGGCACATGTTGCTGCCATTTTCGTATGCTGTAGTTTCTGGTGCTGTAGGATCATGCTCGGTGTTGTTTGCGAAGTCCCTGTGAGTAGGCTGCTTCAGTTTAATTTATCTGATGCATGATCTTGTAATTTGTTGACTTTTTTTTTTTACCTTTAGATTCATCTTTTTTGCATTTTCTGTTCCAGGTCCAACCTGCTTAGATTGACAATGTCCAATGGTTATCAGTTGCATAGCTGGTTCACATACTCCCTGCTGCTTTTGTTTCTTAGTACAGCTGGGTTTTGGGTAATGATATTAGCATGTACCAGATGTGCTTCTTATTGCAACAAATACGCTGAAAATGCTGGTCTCTCACGCTTTTTGAACTTTGTTTCCTGTTTCAACAGATGGCAAGGTTGAATGAAGGATTGTCACTCTTTGATGCAATCCTGATTGTGCCAATGTTTCAAATAGCTTGGACCTTCTTCTCCATATGTACAGGATTTGTATATTTCCAGGAATATCAGGTCAACCTACAGTAATGCTTTCTTTACTCTGTTAGGCTGGATAATTAATCTTACATCTCAGGCTTATTACTAGATCTGTAAACAGGTCTTTGACGCATTAAGGACAACAATGTTTATAATGGGAATGATGTCTGTGTTCATAGGAATTTCTTTGCTGGCGCCTGATGAGTCAAAAGGTATTTCCAGTAAGCTTTCCAGTTTCTGGCTCTTAGTCTATGATTGTACCACTGGTAAACTAACCAGTCTAACCCTGATCTTTTCCACCCCAGTTGTCGAAGCCAAGGATTCTTCTTTATTGGGTTCTTCCACATCTCCAAGCATTGCCACTGACATGGACAGGTGCAGTGCTTCTATTTCTTGCAAACATAACCGATCTGATGGTGGCCTTGAAATTTCTAGTAGGAGGTTTTTGAGATATTAAATTATCTTATGTTTCTAGGTTTCTTATGGAGGAAAAATTGGGACGTTAGGAAGAGAAACATAATTATCATTTCAGATCAAAACTTGAAGTTTATAAATAACTTATTTCTAGGAAAAAGATCCTATGAGGACAATGAAAGCTTGATTTCTTGCTAAATGTACATCTTGACATAACATGAAAGACTGCTGTCACTTTTTTTTGATAAGATAGAATATTTCAGATATTTTAGAATCTCCGGTCTCTAATTTTTCTCCTTTTAAATATGTTTTTTTGGGGGTTCAGATTCAGATTTTTATATGAGCTTTCCATAAGTTCTTATATATTTGAATCACTACAGGCTACTCAAATTGCCATCTGAGGAGACAGAACATAAAGGCTTGGTTTCATTTGGGGAATCATTTTTGACAAAAGCTAGAACGATAGTAGCGAAGGCAAAGGTACTGCAAGCTGGCATGAAAAATCTTACATTAAAAATATATTTTTAGATGTTCAAATATTGACTTTTCAACTGGTATCCAGACTGCTTGTACACATTCATTAGGCCTAGGAGATGATTCAATCAATGCATCTTCGGTTCTTGTAATGCCCATGGTGTCTTCAAGGATGACGGGATTTAGAGGAATTGGTATTGAGCGATCTACACTTTTCTTCTCAAAAAGTGGTGGTTGGAGTCGGATCTCGATGGACGAGGAAGGCATGGAAATGCTGGAGTCAAGTTCTATAATCTCACAGATCCATGGGTAGAGGTAGCAATACATCATAATGTTCGTTGAGGACATTGCTCTCTTTTTTTTTTTTTTTTTAATGGCTTACATTCTTGTATCATGATTGTATAGAAAATGATTCTCTCTTTTCCTCCTGTTTTTTGCTCCCTTATTCTTGTAGTCTTGAGGTGGAATTGATGAAATTAATGATATCTTACTCCTTGAAGTTTCTATTTCTGGGATCACATTACTTTATATTCCGTTATTGTTCGCTTGATCCAAAATCCATTTTTGTTTTTTACTTAACAAATGGCGAACAAAAACAATTAATTGGTTCAAGGCATAGGGAGTTCAGTTGAATCTATAATAATAAAAAGAAGTAATATATTCTAATTTACTTTACATCTTGTTGTGGAACAGTAGTGTTTCTGTTTAATGGTCCAACTATCAGGAAATGATTATTTTTGCAAGCATACTCTGATAACTGGGTGTGAATGCTTCCTGGATTTACACTTTCAGGACACTGCTACACAGAGATGGGAATAAAAAATGAGCTGAAGCTATTTGTGCTTGAGGATCTAAGGATTATAATCATTATACCATCCAATATTAAAGATGTTTCCAAGAATGACCCAGGTGAATTTTGAACAAGGATACACCATTCTTGGCAATCCCATTTTTTTAGAGAGATCCATCAAGAGGCTTCTGTTTTGAATGCCTCAACTTTGAAATTCTTGGATTGGCTGATGATATGGAGGTGCCTGTAGCAAGGGGTGATTTAAGAAAACAAGAGGTTATGGGTTTGCTGAACTGCTTCCCCCCCCACCCCCCCTCTTTATCAGTTTATTGTTGTTTTTTCCTCTTGGGCTGCATGTATTTTACTTTTTAGTTGTTTACTTGTTAAAAAGAACAATGCAATTCAGCACTCAGCTCTTGTTGAGAGAGATCTAGCAAGTTTATTTTGGGACTACTGTTCCTTTATTATCTATCTATTGGAGCTAATACATTTTCAGGTCGATGCATTACTACCTGTTGCTCTTCCTGGAAGCACTTTTGGCTTCTTTTTGAAGGAAGACTGGAACCTTTTTTTAATTTTTGAGTGGATGTAAAAGGTATACTTGGACCATTTTGACTCATGCTGATGCACTTACTTGTAAGAATTACAACATAACGAAGAGCCGTTCTCTTACGTATGACCCATTGAGTGGACTTTGATCCCTGGATGCTGGCAGATGTGTTGTAGCCAGGGACAGCTGCTTTGGGCCTCAGGCACAATGTGAACATCAATTTTTCCTGCACCTTTTGCATGCATGCTAAAGGTAGCAATTGGTTTAGTCATTGGAGACTCTCATATGCAATTCAGCACATGCAGGGAGAAAGACCATCCATTTGAGGTCCTCAATGTTGGAGGTCGTGTCATCCCAAGATCAGGTAGTGATACCCTAAGATTCTATTAAAAAAAAAGATCTGAGAGTTTTCCCATTATATTTTTCATTGTGAAGGTATTTATCACACATTAGGATCATCTGTTCAGCCAGAAGTTTGGACAAGGAGAGGTGCAGGTGGGTCCTTCTTAATGAAGTGTGTCGCATGGTAAGAACAACTTTGACAGAAGAAATTGTATTATGTGCATTTGCCTTTTGATTATCTTGAGTCTTATGAAAATATTTCTGGGTATTTATGGTTGGATATTCTTTCTGCTGCACGTGTCAAACTCCCAGTAAGAAAAAATGTTTAAACCTGGATGTAGAGGAATAATTTCTTAAACTCCTTTATTCCCAACTTTAATTGATTTTCCAAAAAACATAGCAGGTTTGGAGTCTCAATGCTACTTATATTCCTTTGTTTCTGCTCTTCTACACAGAAAGTGAAGGTAGGGTTTATTGGAAGAAAGGTGTGGAAGAATCTGTTGTTCAATGGGTACATTAGATCAAACTGTGCAGTTTGTGACCTCTCCCCCAAGGTGACCATCCCTGAGCTTAATAATTAATCTTGATGAATTTTCACTTCCTGTTTTTGCTTGCTATGTTCATTAGCTGTCCATTTGATTATTTAGATGGTATGGTATTGGACAGAAATGAAGACCAATCACAATTGGATTCTGTGACATTCAGGCAGCCTTATGCCCTCCAAAATTGCTCATCGCTTAAATGTAAGTGATTGTACATATCCCTTGATCAAGGTGAAGTTCTTCTCATTCAAAGAATGTCATGATTGAACCCAAAAAGTGTCATCCACTTTTCTCAATTTATTTAATTTTTCCTTAATTCATGGTTAGTTGGATTCAGCATGTTAACTTATGTGTCCTGGCATTATGAATATATTGAATTGCCGGCTCAATCCTCAGTCACCCCCTTTTATGCTGCAATCCTATATGTATTTGAATATATAATATGAGCCTTGTTTGACAGGGGATGGGGAAGTGGGTGCAGAATAAATATGATGAATAGCACAAACTTGCGCATGTGCACACACTCCACGTGGATGACATTTTGTGTCTCTTTGATATATGGACTGGCATCAATAAATCCTTAATAATTTCAAGGAATTATCAATGTATCTTGATATCTTCTTAGTCCATGTTAAGCATCTAGCAGACCTCCCAATTGCAATGCACCACTTGGTTCCCCTTTTTCATTGCCTTTTGTAAGGTAGATTTTATTCCACGAGTTGCAATCCACTTGGGGGTCCTCTAGATGGATGAGCCGAGGATCCTGCAGATGTTCCCATCCATATTTTATTGCCATAAATTTATTTGGTAACCGGTACTGCTTTGTTTAGTTTGTATTTATGAACTGTGTATGTGGTAGACATTTCCCACTGCCACCCGCAAAAAAAGCAGCCAATATGATCATTTAATATTGGGCATTCTCATGCAAAAGTTATTGTTACAAAAAAATAATTGTGTGCTGTAACTTTTTGGGATATGGGTACAGTTGTTTCAGATCCATCATTAAAATTCTCGGTTTAGACATTTTTTTTCCTTGCAAAGATCTTGATGAAGTAATCTGCTGGGTGTAAGAAGTTTTTCTACCATTTGTTTCTCCTGAATGCTAGGTGCCGTTGTTGTAGATAGTCATATTTGTCTATTGCGTTTGCAGAACTTGGTGGCTATTCACATTACACAGAAAATGATGTAGAATCCCAAGTAGGGTCTCTCATTTTTATGGCCTAGATCTGACTTTCTGGGCTTGTATGATTGACCATTGTCGTCTATTAGATAATGTCCCATCTTTCTGGTTTTGGTACTTTTAAGTCATCTTCATGCTATATTATCGGCCTTTTTTTTTTTTTGGCGGATATTATCAGCATTAAGACATTGGACTTTGTCAGGTCCGAGCTTAATCCTGTCAATCTATAGGGTGATTCACTTCAACTGGTTCATGGAATCAGTAGTCCTGTTTCCACTGACAACTGAATCCATGATGAAATAATTTATGTGGTTGCAGCTTTCAGCTGATCACCAACCTTTACTTGCTTGATCGGTGACTTCCAAATGGATCACTCACTTTCACCCAGATATAGATGGTTATTAATTTGTCCAGAGGAATGCTATTCGACTAGTCATATTTGTTTGCCTTGGGCCCCTCATGTCCTGCCACATCTTCCTTGCAAAAATATCAAGATCTGGCCTCCCTCTCTCTCTCTCTCTCTCTCTCTCTCTCTGGGGTGTTGTAGAAATTGGGGGCAGGTTGTAACTCGAAAGGAGTGCGACACAAATATTATTCGCAGGAAATGAATGAACTCCCACATACAGGATCATTTATGCAGAATGTCAGCGCCATCACATGACCTTTAATAACGATGTTTAGTAGCCTTATTTGATTTATTTATGAAGTGAAAAATGGTGAACTCTTCCCATGAGCAATCTTTCTGCGGGCGCATTGTGGTTGGTGAAGTAAGATTTTTGACAGGATACGAATGGCTCATGAGCTAAGCGAGGATTTAGGGATCCATTGTTGGGAGCTGACCAACAACTCCCGATTCTGCACCGTGAAACAAATGTCAGAAAATTGAAAAAGCATATTTGTTAGAGAAAGGGAAGATGGATTTACACCTTCTAGGCGCTCTTGGGGATTGGTATCAGTCAGGATCCAGTCAGGATGAGGGATCGAGGGTGATTTTCCGGCATCTCTTAGCCCAGAAGTGCTTTTCTTTGAGATCTTGTAAAGCATGTATATTGCCGGTCTCAAGTTAATTCAGCCTATACAGCTGATCTCCATTTACACCGGCAAACTTTGTCAAACTATAGGGCTGTTTCTGCTTAATTTGGCCGATATTGATCTAATGATCCCCAAATCCATGCTTGTGAGGAATCTCGAGTCTGGCCTTTATACCAATAAATTTAGCCTTACCAATCAAAAAATAGACCTGTACCAATCTTGAATAGAACTGATTGAAAGATGAAGATCCATTTAATTGTTGTTGCTGTATACGTATCTGTCACAGCCAACACCATATCTGATATCGTAAAACCATGAAAGGAACAAGGGGGTGACTTTAGAGGTTGCTTATTTTCCTGGCGTGTTTTGGCCTCAATGTCATATTGGCCCATAGCATCGTATGAAGGGATAGTTTCGTGTGTAAGACGACCTCTCACAAACTCAAGAGTGGAATGGACTTATGGACCATCCAACCTTCCAAGTTCTGTGAGTCTTCTGACCTCTGTAGTAATTCTCTTTCTCTTATTATGATCTCCGATGGTCATCATCTCCTTGATTGATACTCCGCTGCTATTTAAATCTCAGAAATGGGAAAAAAAGTGTTAAAGCTCTAAAATATTTTCATGATCCCATGCAAAGATCGAGCACCAAACTAGGCGCTACTCTTCGACGTTTCCATCGATTTCTCTTGGTAGATGGGCAAAACCTACTGCACCCCCTCTCTCGCCGCCCTGTTGAATCAGATACTTGCGTCTCTGTGATCAAGCAATGCGAGACCCTGGAAGCCCTGAACTCGGT
The DNA here is from genome assembly GCF_013358625.1 of Macadamia integrifolia. NCBI lineage: Eukaryota > Viridiplantae > Streptophyta > Magnoliopsida > Proteales > Proteaceae > Macadamia > Macadamia integrifolia. The sequence goes on along the minus strand of NC_056561.1, from coordinate 46,576,536 downwards.
TCATGCCTCCATGCTTCGAACCCACCTCCACCTCAATTTGTTCTTCTTCACCAATCTCATTGGTCGCTACGCCTCCCTGGGATCCATGCCTCATGCTTATACTCTCTTCTCTGCATGTGAATACCCCGACGTTTTCCTATGGAACATCATGATCCAAGGCTTCGTCGAGAATGGCCCTTGTCATCGCTCCATCCTTCTCTACCGTCAGATGAGAGATTTGGGCGTTGCACCCGACAATTTTACCTTCCCTTTTGTCCTCAAGGCCTGTGCGCAGCTTCGGGACGTCGAATCAGGGGAAGCGCTTCACGGAGATGCGGTGAAGTTTGGGGACGATTCTGATGTATATGTGGGCAATTCTCTTGCTGCCATGTACGGCAAATGTCAACGGCCCCATATTTCACGGGAACTGTTCGACAGAATGCATGAAAGAAATGTAGTTTCATGGAGCTCCTTGATAGGTTCCTATGGACAAAATGGGTTCCACGAAGAAGGCTTGATCCTCTTTTCGAGGATGTTAGATGAGGGGATCAGACCCAATAGAGCTACAATTTTGAATGTGATCCCATGTGTGCATCGAGAGGATGATGCTCGTGGCATTTGTGAGGTTATTGTAGATTGTGGACTTGATTTGGACCAGTCTGTCCAAAATGCCGTAGTTGGAATGTACTCCAAATGTGGAAGAATCGACATTGCCTGGAGATTCTTCGATATGATCCTCGACAAAGATCTGTTGTCTTGGAGTTCGATGATTGAAGCTTACGTGAGAGCTGATTTGCCAATTTACGCTCTGGAACTGTTCAAAGAGATGCTGCTGCTTGGAACTCGCCCGGACTCTGTTGCCTTACTTAGTGTTGTTCGTTCTTGTTCGAGTTTGGCCTCTCTCCATCAGGCACGTTTTGTTCATGGGTTCGTAATTCGGAGATCCTTCAAACATGATATAGTACTTGAAACTGCATTGATCGATCTCTATGTGAAATGTGGCAGTTTGGATTATGCTCGCAGAATTTTTGATAGACTTCATGAAAGGAACTTAATTTCCTGGAGCACCATGATATCAGGGTATGGAATGCATGGACATGGGAGAGAAGGACTACATCTCTTCAATCAGATGATGAAGGATTCCGTGAAACCAGATCACATTACATTTGTGTCTGTGTTGTCAGCCTGCAGCCATGCAGGTTTGATTGATGAGGGGTGGAGATGCTTTTCTTCAATGACAAAAGATTTTGGGGTTGTGCCCATGACGGAACACTATGCTTGTATGGTTGATCTGTTGGGTCGAGCTGGGCAATTAGATGAAGCTCTAGAGTTCATTGAGGGTATGCCAATAAAGCCTGATTCTGGTGTCTGGGGTTCTCTGCTGGGGGCGTGCAGAATTCATTCAAATGTAGAGCTAGCAGAATTGGCTGCAAAATATTTATTCGAATTGGATGTGGATAACCCTGGGAGGTATGTTTTGTTGTCCAACGTCTACACATCTTCAGGCAAGAGAGAAGAAGCCGATCGGATTAGAAGTCTAATGAGACATAGAAGGTTGAGAAAAATTGCCGGCCACACTATTATAGAAGTTAAGAACAAGGCTTATAAGTTTGTGACAGGGGATCAATCGAATCCACAAACGAATTTGATCTATGAAGAGTTGGAGAAATTGATGGTGAGGATTAGACAAGAAGGGTATGAGCCAGATACAAACTTTGCGCTGCATGATGTAGAGGAAGAGACAAAGGAAACACTGCTATATTCTCATAGTGAGAAGTTAGCTATTGTGTTTGGACTAATGAATTCAATCCCCGAGAGTGTGATTCGAATAAAGAAGAATCTTAGAATTTGTGGGGATTGTCATACTGCGACGAAGTTTATCTCTAAAGTTACTCAAAGGGAGATAGTTGCGAGAGACGCTCACAGGTTTCACCATTTCAAAGGAGGGGCATGTAGTTGTGGGGACTATTGGTGAAAGAGCCTACTGCTTTTGCATATGGGCCACAGAAGTAGATAATACCAGAAGATCGGTGATGCCATTGAGCCTGTTATGGGACTTTGTCTAAGCTGCCAAATAGATTAAATTGGAAAGCACCTGTAAGGTGGGGTGGTTACAGCTAAAGAGATTGAAGTGTAAGGTAACTGATACAGTAACCAAGGCCTCTGGATTCGGGGGATTTCTCCAGTGAACGGGACCGATCCTGATCTGGTGTTTTTTAACCCCTTGTTTGGGGTGGGGGAGTTGGAGAAAGAATGCTCTAAGAGCCCAGGTATGAAGCAAAATCATAGAGATCTGGATGCAAATCCAGATTACAGATACAACTGCCAGTACGAAATTTCAGAGATGAAAAAAATGAGAAGATTATCATTCATTGGGCACTGAGTATCATATCAATACTTGATGAGGATGAAGCTTGGCTGGTTTGAATAGGTAAGGTTACCTCTACCAAAAAGAATGAATCCAAAATGAGTTTGATATTTGGTTAACCATTTATCTTTGAGCAGAGAAGAATTGTTTGAATTATCCAATGTTCAATGTCCAATATTCAAGACTGCAGGGTGAGTTCCTGCCGAATCCGATTCCAGTACTGGTTGGATAATAGTCGGTTGGAATCATGGAATCAAGTATTGGTGTTGGATCGGTATCGGCTGTGACCGTTCCCGATACTTAGCCGATCTTGAGACGGGATTGGTATCGGTTGGCAGATTGGCCGATCCAACATGATCCGTGTAAATGATTTTTAAAACCCATAAAAGGGGGAAAACAGGGTAAAAATGTAGATTCAAGATTTCTAGCGCCCTTTTCTCCTATTCCACTCCTCAGATTTGCGGAAATGGTTTCTAAGCTAGAATAATGCTTGAGCGTTAAACCGCATTCAAAAGTCAAAATCGGGCATCCAATTCACCAAAATCCAAGCTTTCTTCCATACCTGATCAAGTATGAACACCATTTTTACATGGCGAAGGTCAATGTAACAGAGCGATGGGAAGAGTGTTGAATGAATTAACTGTGGTACTTCCATTTCCCATGTCACTCTTCAGCCTTTTCAGTTCCCAACATGATAATTATAGATTTCATTAATAAACCAGGCTTTTTTTTTCTTCTTTTTAGCTCATATTGCAGCAACAATTCCAACAGGCATTATCTTGGAGTTTTAGATGTACTGTCGCCCCATGACAAATAAGTGTTAATGCATAACCTATCTCGAGAATCAAGATGAAATAAAAATTCTTTCGCTTTTCAAATGCTTTCAGACTCAACATCCGCAAGCAGCAGCTGCAGAAATCTTGTACCCAATCCTCCCGCCAATGAAGTTGTGCTCCCCTTGTTAAAATATCGAATAAGCACTCCAGCAACTATGATCAATCCTTAAGGAATCGTAAAGCAAAAATCATGCATCTTGATCAATTAGGTACCTCGCAAAGAAATTCTCCAAGCAATCAAGGTAGTTTTCCAGAGATCAATTCTCCAAGCAATCAAGGTAGTTTTCTAGAGATCAATTCTCCAAGCAATCAAGGTAGTTTTTCAGAGATCAATTGCAAATCTAGGGCTTCAAGACATCCCAATCGGAGGATCAATGTTTTCTATAGATTCATAGGTGGTAATGGCGGTTGACATTAATAAGTGAGAAAGGGTACCTCGAAAAAAATTCTCCAAGCAATCAAAATAGTTTTTCAGAGATCAATTGCAAATCTAAGGCTTCAAGACATCTTGTTCTGAGGATTGGTGCTTTCTCACATGTGGTAATAGCGGTTGGGAGAGTATCTTTTTTTTTCCTCTAATTTTGATTTTCACATTTTACTGAATTTTTTAATTTCTAATATATGTTTTTTTTTTTTTAACCGATCCTAGTCAATGCAGGGACCGATCCAAGAAAAGTGTACTTTTTCCGATCCTTGACTGTTCCAGAGTTGATCCTTACCTATGCGGATCGGTATCAACTGATATCGATATGGATCGGTATCGACTGATACTGATACCAAGAACTAAATCCTTGGTTGGAATTGATTGAAACCCAAGAAATGGAATCAGGAAGATGTGAAGATTTAATAAAATGGGTAGATTTTTTTAGTTATTAATTCAATGACCTTGAGAATTATATATTATACGGCATAAAGTTTCACTGATTTCCTGTAATTTATTTAGTGAAGAGGTTAGACATATTGTCAAGGTGTTTAGCATTTGTCATATTCTTTAAGACCATGTGATTAGTGTAATGTCATTAGCTTACCAAGCGGGATGCCCTTCCTTCTTCCTTTCACTTGTTAAGAAGATGAAACAATGATTAGAAAATAAGATGATTCAGGGTTTTTTTTTTTTTTCGGTAAAGGCTATTATTGGGGATTGGGTGACACCTGATTTCTCCATTGGGATGGTTGGTAGGTGCACCACGTGGTGCATCTTGAACCCCATGACACGCAATTTATTGGGATATTTATAGTTGAAAATATATGAAATTGCGATTTTGTCATTGAAATTGGACCAATGATGAATGATGAATGATGAATGATGAACGATGAATGATGGCGTTATTAAAATTGGACCAAGTCACAAAACTCTGTTGTAACTTGTAAGTTTGTGACCCTCCTCTTTACGATACAAACAAAATTGACTTCTTTATTTATTTTTTCTCTAATTTTACTGAGCGAGCCTGGAGGCTTGCTTTGCTTGCTTCCTTCCTGGGTCAGCGTTCAGATAAATGTGCGTTTTTTTTTTTTTTTTGGGTGCAAGATAGAAATACGATAGATGCGAGAAACACGAACACTCGCCGACTCGCGCGTCGCGACTCGGTAGTAAGAAAGAAAGGGTCAGTTTGACGGCCACACCTCAGCCCTCAATTCCTCATCCCTTCCTTCATTCTTCTTCTCTAAAACTCTAAATAGGGTTTGTATCTGTGTGCCCTGACTGATTTTGCTTGCTTGCTTACTTGAGCCAGGAGGAGATCGAGGGGATCAATTTCATACTCCAGAACAGAAGAAGTAATTGAGAGAGAGTGAGTGGTTCTCGATCAAGCCAACCTCATAAGTCATACCCATGGAATGGAGCTCATTTCCCAGCTCCATAGAACTCAAGGTCATGTCATGTAACGATCTTAAAGCCTTCAACTTCTTCCAGAAACTATCTGTATATGTTGTCGTCTCCATTGTGAAGGATAAGGATGGCAACAACAAAAAAGAGAAGCACCAGAAGCAGAGTACGCCCGTCGACAGAGAAGGAGACGGAAACCCTCAATGGAAACACGCGATGCGGTTCGATCTCAAAGGGGATCATCAGCTTCTTCTGGATGGCTACGATGACTTCTTTATCGAATTCGATCTGCGTTGTGAAATCGTCTTCGGAAACAAGACCATCGGAGAAGTTCGAGTGCCGATCAAGGATTTGATTCACGACGAGGAGATGCCATCCAACGCCAACGGACCCGTCAGGTTCGTCAGTTACCAGGTGCGTGGTTCCGACGGGAAACCTAACGGTGTCCTCCACTTTTCTTATAAGATCATCCACAACGATGATGATGGCAGTGGTGGCAAGGGGGATCATAATAATAAGATCGAGGATAACGCCGTTTCTCCCTTGGATTATTATCCTCATGGACCGTATCCCTTACCGGGAGTGGAAGCCCTTTATCCATCTGTGGAAGATGAACTCCCGTCCTTGTCTGAAGTTTACTATCCTTCCGTTGAACTGGAACCTCCTCCGCCACCGCCTCCGCCTCAGGAAGCTTATTATTCGGCACCAGAATTTTACTACACGGTGCCCCCAGCGCCACCTCCACCGCGAACTCAGCGACCATATTATTGTCCTCCTCCTCCTCTTCCTCCTCCTCATCATCATCATAATCATCATCCGCCGCCGCCGCCACCACCACCACCGACCTTGTTCTACAATGCGCCACCGGTTCCGTATGGATATGGGTTGGGAAGCTATGGTTACGGTCCTTACGGATTGAACGATCATTCAGCTATCTATACTACTACTAGTACGGGCCAAACGGGTAGACCTGAGAACTACATCTGGTGAGTTGTTTCTTTCGCACATCAGATCGTTGCGGTTGTTGTGAATTGTGATATATAATTGGAATTGGAGCTGTAGTTGTAAATCCTTTTTCTTATCGTTCCCCTCAAGCCTCGCCATCTTTCTCGAATACAGTGATTGATTAGTCCCGCAGAATTGATCGGTAGAAGCTCGATCTAGTGAAAGGGAAGAAGGCAGGGAATATTATGTAGTTTCAGTTTAAATGACCATTGGGATGGATATGCTTAATTCTATTAATTACAGGAAGTGCCCAAAAAAAAAAAAAAAAGCTCTATTCCTAAGTTTCTGTCGTGCTAATGTGTATTAATTATTCTATTATCAAGCAGTGGGTTTACCATTTTCGGTCTTCAACTATGGAACACACAGAGATTTTTTATTTATTTTTCCCATTTGACCAAAAAACTTTTCTAGAAGCTGAATGCAATTGAAAACATGACCCAGGATACTGAGGAAGACGCTTTTCTTCCATAACTGACAAATCTATAGCAAAATCGTACCTCTTTCCAGAATTGAAATTTAAGCATGGTTTCAAGGATCAGGATTCGAAATTGACTGTGATCAATCCCAATTTCTGCACTGGTAACAAAAAAATCCCAAGAATCAGTAAATTTTCAGATTTAAGAGCCGTTCGTGGAAGCGATTCCATCCCAGATTCTGTCTTTTAAAACCTTAGATATGAGTCTACCGCCCCTGCAAGAAGACAAAAGGCCCGCGGTTTGTGGAGTACCATTAAATGGCCGTGTTCTCTAATAGTCCGGGAAGGACCTTCATCGCCACAGCCTGGCTTTTGAAGTTGGAAGATATGGTTTACCAGAAACCAGGAGAGAAGAAAATAAATAAGAGTTCATGTGACTCCTCATGAGCATATAAGGTTAGACATATGTCATGCGCTGCATGAGGAAAAGATTCTTCATATTTTTGCCTTTTTATTTACACCTTCACAAACATATGGCAAAATATATCATGGGACCTTTGGACTGGTTTTGGCACTAATAATCTGATTAGAAGAAATCAGGACTCACACATTGGATGCACCGTAGTTCAAACATTCTCTGTTACGAGGGGAAAAAAAAAAAAAAAAAACCAGTCCTGAGATATAAAATCAAGATAATTATAGATTTTGAATGGTTATGAAAGTATGGTGAAAAATAGTTATAAGTGCAGATCATGGCGAATTACCATATACGAAGTTGAATTTCATCCCAGCCAATCTTTGTGATAGGATGGCCTGAAGTCATTTATGGAGACTGCCCCTCCTTTTTGGGAATAAGACTGAGGAAGGTATGGTCGACACCACTGATCTGGTTGGGATTTAGGAGGAAGTTCCGGACAACAAGGATTAAGTTATGGCGAACAATGTTCCAACAGGATAAGACCATATTGAAACCATTCAGGCCAAGGGCTTTATTAGCCTTGTGAGAGAGGATGGCCGACAGGATTTCCTCATTAGAAGGAATAGAGTGGAGGCTAGAGAGGTCATCCGGGACAAATTTATTGAGGAGGTGAGGGATGGGAGGTGGGGACACTGAAGGGGGGGGGGGGGAAGGAAGATGCCCTGGAAGTGGGAAACAACTTAAGCTTTGATGGCCTCCGGATTGGGAATCTCAATACCAGAAGAAGAGGTGAGCTTAGAGATGGAGTTCACATTGTTTCTAGCCTTAAGGGACCCGTGAAAGAAAGCAGTGTTAGAGTCACTGAGGTCCAGCTATTTGATGCGGGCTTTCTGACGAAGAAAGCTTTCTTCTTTAGGATGGAGAGCTCTGAAGCAGTGGATTTTTCCTCGGCAGTAAGGATGGGGTTGAGGAGATCAGTCTGGATTCTGACTTGGATGGAGAGAAGCTTGTCACGGCAGGAGATACGGGAGGAAATATTGCCAAAAGTAGAAGAGTTCCAGAGCTTGAGAGAGGCTTTGACATTCTTGAATTTTTTGGCAAAGGCAAGGGGGGGGGGGGGGGGGAGGGAAGAGTTGATGGGAATGTCCCAAACTACTGTAAAGCATATCATATGAGTATGAATAAAAAATGACCCAAGCTAGTCTAAAACAATTATAAGCGAAGCACATTAAAGGACTAGCTAGCATCTAGCAATTTTTACAAATTCTTTAGCCTCTTGAATTTTGTTGTTTTAACATACTTTCTTAGAAGGGTAAGGATTGAAATATTGAATATCCTATGTGGACGATTTGGGAATAGTCATTCACAACAGCTTTTCTATCGTGTGGATCTATATTGAATATCCTACGTATCTTTTCTTTATTTTTTTTTTAATTTTCTCTATTTATTTAGATAGTTTTCAACAAGTTAAACATTTCATACAAATTTTAAATTATTATACTAACACATGTCGAATTCAAATTATTGAAGAAATAATTCATAATTAGATTATGATATGTACATATCTAATATATCTATAAAGTTTGGGCTCTAGGAAATAATGCTATGTGAACGCTCAGAATAACCAATCCTTGTGGGAATGGCTTCCCACACTGTTGGTGCAAGAAACCTACTCCAATAAATAACTAACATATTCTTCTCGGGTTTAGAAATAATTATTTAATTCCATCCACATGACTACCTCCCTCCCCTTCAAATTTCTCAATGGGAGGGTTTATCCACATTGTGGCAATGAACAGGTTGATAACTGGGGGAAGAGACTTTGGTTGATGATCAATTATACAGTTTAGGGATAAAATATGAATTAGAATTAAAATTAAAATATCTCTACCCTATTCCACAATTGTTAAAAGGGAAGATGGTAGTGATTATATTTCTTTGTTTAAATGTCCCAATCAATTATGATCAAATTTAACTTCAGCCATTCCTCCTTTCATGCCTAAAGGAAAAAAAAGTTTAGCTGGGGAGGGGGGTGTTGGAACAAGGTTAAACTCTATGGAATTGGATATGGGATCGACCCAACGACCTCCATCAATTTCAATCTAAATCTATCAGGATTGACTCGGAATCTATGATGAAAGAAATAAAGATTTCCTAAAATGTAAGACTTTTTGGAATTTTTAATTCAATAAACTTAGGGATTCTGTTATATACAAGTCATTGATTTATACTATTTTACTGATTAAAAGAAGAAAACAAAGGCAAAAATGAAGATCAAACATGAAACCGGGGTGATTCAAAAGAGGCATCCCAAAATCAATAGGAATCAAGTTTTCAAGTTCCTCTTTGTTTGAGTATTCCCTTCCAACTCTCTAAATCCCTTATTGGTCTTCTTACGGAGAAAAAAACCCCTGAAAACTATTGGAACCTCTAGTTCATACACACCTATTGGGTAGAAATCTTTCCCAGTAATTCACTTTAGATATTCTCATGTAGGAAAAATTCCTTATTTAATATGGAATAAAAGAAGGGCACGCAACCGCCTAATTCATTACCCCGACTCACATTCCTTTTTCTCCTCTCCTCTCTTCTCATTTATTGAGAGCTTATTGTATACGGTTTGTAGGACTCCTAAAACATCTTCACCTCCTCTTTGTATGATGAATACCTGTCCTCTGACATAAAAATATATGAAGAGCATATGAAAAAATGTGATTCTTGAACAACCCCGTATTGCATGACATGGTCCATGTTTTACCTATTTCTTTTTCTTTTTTTTTTGGGGGGGTGGGGTAAAAATATAGGATTAAGAACCAATTAAAATAGGAGAAAGGGGGCAACCAATTTGGGAGGTTAGCCTAAGAGATAGAAACAAGGAAAACACAAGTTGGAGTAGCAACGATGTGAGCATGGTGAACCATATCACAAGGTTAATAAAGAACACACAATGTGATCAAAAGCATATGCCAAAAAGAGAACGCAATAATTATTCATAACCCATTGTACCTGATGCGGTAAAAATTGAGCGGACGATCTTCCCTGCAGTTCTTGGTGCTCCAACCCCGACCTGCACAGAAGAGATGACAGGGGAGAGCCGGGCTGACCTGATAGGGGACTCTCCAATGCCTAAGTCAGATATTTCCACAGCAAATGCTCAAGAGAGCTTTTCCAGTAAAATGAGTGATTGATCGATCCCCATGATGGAGGCTTACCTTGGTATTTATAGGCTGCTGATGGAGAGAGAAGGAGGGGAGTTTGTGGAGAGTCCGGTTCAGGCATAGAGTCCTTGAGGGGAGTGACTCTGTGATTCTGGGAATATTTCGGGTTCCAGGGAATATTCTCCATTGATCTCGGAGGTGCAAGTTGTGAGAGGGGTGGACGCCTCTGATGACGTGTAGTGGATAGAGTCCTGCCCCCATGATCAGGAATTACGTTCTTTGAATGTAGGAATGGACGAGAGCACGTTTCTAGGTGCCTTACTTGACTGTGCTGAGCCGAGGTGACTGGTAGCACGACCTGGTGGAGGGCCAATGTGGCAGCACAGCTTGATGAAGGGCCGAGGTGGTAGCACGGCTTGATGAAGGGCCGAGGTGGTAGCAAGGCTGATAAGGGCCGAGGTGGTAGCACGGCCTGATGAGATGCCGAGGTGGCAGCATGGCCTGATGGAGGGCCGAGGTGGCAGCATAGCCTGATGAGATGCCGAGGTGGGAGCACGGCTCGATGGAGGGCTGAGGTGATAGCACGGCCTGATGGAGGGCCGAGGTGGCAGCACGGCCCAATGGAGGGCCAAGGTGGTAGCATGGCCTCATGGAGGGCCGAGGTGGCAGCACGGCCTGATGAAATGCCGAGGTAGCAACACGGCCCTCCATCAGGCCTGGGTGGTGGGTCAGTATTTTGTTCAGGTTTGCATACATGCTTCAACCATACTGAGGAATGAGACATATTTTGTCTCATCAATATCTAAGAGAGATCACAATTCAAGGCCAGACTACTGGACTGGCAATGCAGCAAACACCTTGAAGCAATCATATTGAATGTTGAATTCATTATTCATTCATCTTAACCAAAAAAAAAAAGAAGCAAATAATAGAAAAGAAAAGAAAAGAAAAAATTGCACTTATTGTGTTTGGTTGTTTGATTAGAAAGGAAAAGAAAAAATAAAAAATAGGATAAAAACCATTGAACAACTACTGCTGTCGCCCTCTCTCTCTCTCTTATTTACAATCTCCAAAGCATAGAGACCTTCATTGGGAATGGCTGAAGATGGAACAACCGATATTCTGTTGTGGGGCTTGAACGGTTTTGAGTATGGACACGATGAACGAAGAATCAAAGCCTTCAATTGCATATGAAGAGTAAGAAGTGATTGAGCAGATTGAAAAGGGGCTTTTGGGCTGCATTTCTGATTTTCCAAGACAGGGAAAAAAAAGAGGTAAAGAGGGATTTAATTGCCTAGAATCTGGGCTTTGGAATAATATCTACTTCTGTTTCACTTTTCCTCTCAAGACAAAAACCCACATTTGTTGAATCTAAAGCAAAGCTCAATTTGCAATGAATCCTTCAGGTCCAGAGAGGATGTCGTATTGGGGCTTTTCTTTCTAAGGGCGTTCAGAAGGGTCAGGGGTTTGGTTCGTCTTGTTTACTCCAGAAATCTCTCGAGCAGGTTACAGATGACGTGAAGATTTTCTCTGCTTCATCAGAAACTTCCGATTGCATAGCATATTCTCCCAGTCATAAGTGGGTGAGCCATAGAAAACCTAAACCTCCCCAGTCTCTTTCTTTCCTTCCAAAACAGAGTATCGGTTTGCAGATAAGCTCATATACTCATATGCAACCCTAGAATCTATTTTTTCCCCTCCTTTGAGACTCTCTCATGCTCCGATCATTTGCTTGCTGGAGGTGCATTGTTGCCACAGTGATATGGTGCTTGCCGGAAGAATACGCTAATTTGTTGTGAGGAAGAATAAAAAAGTAAGTTTTCTCGCCGTGAACCAAGTTATCTCGTCTAAAAGTCGAGATAATTTTTTGGACGCCAATAGAAAATAACGAGATTCCCGAGGCGATTTTAAAATTTTAAATGAGAATCTTCTATTCATCTACAAGTGTTCCAAACATAAAGAGAAGTTTAAGGAAGAGAAAATCGTACAGAATCTTGTACAATTTTCTTTTCTTTTCTTTTCTTCTCCTGGCTACCAAACACAGCCTTAATTTCGAAAAAAAAAAAAAACTGCAAGGGATCCACCATGAAATGAGGCTGATGATCATCGAGAGAGAGAGAGAGAGAGAGATGAAGGAGTGACCCCAACCCAAGAGGCTCTCATATAGTCCAATCGGGTTTTACCAAAAAAAATAATAATAATAATATATATAGTCCAATTGGTAGAGCGTAACAAAAAGCTTTGAACCATTGTTAGTAGTCAAAGAAAGCAAAAGTAGAGTCAACAATTTTAGAAAGGAAAAAGGTGTGGAAAGTATCAATTGGTATTTGGCACGTAAAGGGCGAAATAGTTCTTCTTCAAGGGAGACTCCTCATCTGTCATCTCACATTCTCACCCACCACCATACAATATATACAATGGAAATCGGAATCTGAAAATAAAGGAAGAAGCAATTCACTTACCAACAAAACAGACACATCTACTCCAAAAGAAAGTACTATTAATTAAGCACTTAATAGGCTCCCACCTCCTTCCTCCTCCATCACTTATTTAATAAGCGGCAGTCCTACTACTACTACTACTACTATTACTTCTACATGCATTTCATATCTTCTCCCTAATTTAACAACTCATCATAATAATCGATGGATGATACCTCTAAGACACACACACACACATATATATAAATAAGATGATACAAAACAAATTTAACCCCAATACTACTACAATTGGCCATGTTCCTTCTCTCTATAAAATAAGATGGGACAGACTTAATTGTAGTAATTAAGATAACAACACAATGATGACGATGATGATGATGATGATGATGACGACGGTGGCAATGGTGATGACAGAACCGCGGGCGGCGATGAAGGTGAAGATGGTGGTAATTACAAGGAGTGAGAAGAGATATATATATATGCATGATGAAGCAGTATATTTTAAACAATGATGATGCATCTTAATTAATTAACTCAACGACTTCCTCTCGCAAGCATCTCCTGGTATTGCATCTCCTCCTCGTACTGCAACAGTTGAGTACGACTTTGCATCCTTAACTGCTCATAGAACCTTCTGATGAATTCCTCCGCCTCATCGTCCACTCGGCTATTACCTTCTCTGCCTGCATCGTTCTCTTCTTCGGACGAATAGTTGGAGATCCTAATGGAGAACGGGGAGAGGAGGAGTGGGCTCAGCAACACAGGATCCCCGGGGGCCAGGTCAGGGGTGGGTGCATTCAATCGGAAATTGTAGCTGTGGGGGCAGCCGGGCTCGGGAGAGCATGTGTCATGAGGAAGCTTCTTGTGGTTGTTGTTGTTGGGTAGCACAGCAAGGACCTCCATGTCTTCCCTGCTGTGGGAAGCATCGGATTCCTCATCTTGATCTGTAGGAGGGTTTTTGATGCAGGGGAAGTTCAAGTAGTAATGGTGTTTCCGCTTTCCCACGTGGAAAAAAACAGGGTTTGGGCTGTTACTGCACGAGAACTCGTAGTCATGTAGTCGAAACCGAAATCCATCGAAACCACGCGGTGATGGCGGTGACCGGCGGCGTGAATTATGATAGGGAGAGTGATAATGATGATGGAAAATGAGATTGGACAGGGATTTCCTAAGTAGCTTACCCCTCTTCATCATCAGGTTCATGTCCATCAGCAGCTTCCTTTTGGAGATGAGGCCCTTCCTCATCATGAAAAACGCTATCCTCAAGATATTCCATAGCCTCTTACCTATCACAGGCTCCGTCGCAGAATTAATGCACATTCTTCGCTCTCTCTCTCTCTCTTTCTTTCTCTTTCTCTTAATCTTTATAACTCCAATAATTGCTTTGCATTGATTGCCCCGAAGCAGGATTTGAAATTTTGAATCTTCACAGGGGTCGGGCTTTCTTCCTGTTCTGCGAGGTTTGAAACCTCGCAGAAGAAGGAAAGAAAAACCCTGTATGTATGTATGTATGTGAGAGATAAAGAGATAGAGAGGAGCCGAATGGTTGGGAAATTTATAGACAACAAGAGCCAATCAAAGATGGAAGAGGACCCAATAAATTAACAATTAATTTAAGTTTTAAATGAAAAAAAGAGAAGCAAAGGAGAATCAATGTGAATGCAAATTAATTAGTCTTGATGGAGAAGATCAGAAGAAGGAACTACTTAAATTTTTATTAATTTGTTTGTTTTCCTCTGAAACTGGGAAAATATGGATACCAATACAACAACCAAACAACAACCGGTTCCCCGCGTTTCTGTTTCTTCAATTATTCTGAAATCTTATTGCATAAAATACGACTAGTATGTGGATTGTTTAACAATTTTCTCTCTTATTTATTTATTTTTTTTTTTTATTTATTTATCAGGACAGAGGTTTTGAGTTAAGTTCAATAATAATACAAATACAGCTAATACACCGACCCCTTTTTCTGTTTGAATAGTACAGATAAAGTAATAGGGTTGGGTGTTAATGTTGCCTGTTGGTGGGCTGGAATAACTGAAAAGGGTGGGTTTTTAAATGTTTCATTCAAATTATAAAAAATAAAAAAAAAATAAAAATGATCTACTTGTAAACTATATGCAAAATTACAATTACACATACTAATCATGGTTTTGATTCTAGCTATCACGTGATAATTCAGATGGGTTGGGGCCTCTTGAAATTTTTTGGATAAATATATCCCAAGGTCTTCTTTTTTACATGTCAAGGTTTATTTTAATCGACTTTGTTGTGTGGTAAAATAAGATTCAATTCATGAGTATACTAGGGTGCATTTGAATATACACGAAAGGATATCATATTTGGTGAGAGGGTAAATGATTTTTTTTTAGAGTAAAAATTGACACATCTTTTATTCCATAGATACCCAATAATTGGATTTATCACATCATTCATTTATGTGGTAGGATTAGAGTCATGATGATTACACTTGGCCTTTTTCCTTCAAAAGGAAGAGATAGAATAGAAAAGGTTGGTGGGTTGGAGGGAGGGAGGGAGGCAGGCAGCTAGCTAGAGAGAAAGAGGAGTATATTGCATTTTCAGATCCTCTGTGTCACTTTAATTATGTATACAGGACACTAATTGGGTAAGTCAGGTGAGGCACAAATTTTGCCCATTAGTAGGCTTAACCTCCCAACTTAAGGTGTCAAGTTTTGATCCAAATGGGTTCCCTATGACTTATAGAAAAGGTTGGAAATTTTGTGAAAAGCAAGTCTAATTTTATATTATTAGAATTACAAAGAAAAGAATACAATATAAGATACATCATATGACAAATTGAAGCCTTAAATTTTCACATGTGACCAATTCAAATTCTTCATAAATACAACAGTTGAGATACATTGACCACTTCAGCTCTCCTTACCGTGTAAATGAAGCTTATAATGCCCATACATGGTTGATTTAACAAATAAGAAAAGAAAGGGATAACACAAGGTGGTGTGTGAAATGGAACAATATATTTTGCACATAAGATGGCAAAAAGATCATTTTATGCGATAGAGAACCTTCCCTAACCATTTAAAAAACCCTATCCCCAAGAGTTGATAGGATATGTATAAAGCTTTCAAACATTCAAAAATAGAATAGATTTTAATAATATTTCAAAGGGCAAAAGGCTCCCTTCATGGATGGCTTTGTAGACGGTTTCCTTTACATGGGAACCAGATTTACCAGTGGAAATACTGGAGATGTGACCTAAATTTTGTGCAAAAAATACTCCCTCAATGGTTCAATGACTTCAATCCTGTATTCACATATCAAGTTTCCAAGGAAAAATGGAAGAGTACCGTACAGTACTAAGAGCAAGTTCCATGTGGCTTTTTTTTTTTTATCGCTAATTAACAAAAGGGGAGTGAGATATTTATATCCCATCAATCCATATAAATTGCAGTAGGGTGCAACTTGGGCCTAGAAAATCCAATTATACTTAAGGCCCACCACCCACTCAATGTTTTTTTGTGGCTGGGTTGGTATTTCCAGCCTAGGCCAGGCCACGGTTGTGAATCCCAACGTTAGTTTCATTTAGATAACAGTAGGGTAGAGGCATGGATTGGAATATTGGATATTGGATTTGAACACACACACCAACAAAAGGTTCCTCTATCTTGCAAAGGTGGTTAACTTGTGGGCTGTCAGACACTCATACCAGTAGACTGGGTTGTTAACCATTTCGCACTGTCAAAAGTTGGGATATCTTTTGGGCTGGGATAGGGTTGATAGTTCCAATCTGATGTGAGGCTCTGCGTCTTGGGTTTTCGAAACATGGAGCCAGCTTACCCTACTTGTATCAAAGCAGGTGGGGATCAGCTCCCCACATGCTAACAGCACTAAACCACCACCCACGCCCTCCATACTCGTGCTGCCACCGTCTGACGACTAGTGTCGGCGGGAATGGAAGGTGGGGATATGGGCTGTGGTGTTCACCATGTGGAGAGCTGATCCGGACTCTATCAAAGCCAAAACGTTTTGTCACCGTTTCCGTGGAGTGTGGATTAAGTTTTCGTGAAGATTGTAAAACACGGGAACGGTCTCATAATGGATAGATTTACCCCTCCCTCTTTTTTTTATTTTCTTAAAATAATTTTTACTAGAATTTTATCCTTGGATTATACATGTGAATTGGAATAAAAAAGGCCAGGATCAATGAACAGTTTTGTTCTGTTTTTTTTTTAATTATTTTTGTACAAGAACTTGATCCGTTCACAGACAATAAGGATGTAAGAATTTGTGATGAAATTACACGTGGTGATTACATCATCTTTGGTTAGAGAATTCTACCTCCACCACTGGTGAAGGAAATTTTTCATAAAAAATAATAGCAATAAAGATATTCCGTCATCACCGGAGAAGAGAGCCCACGATTTGACTTACAATTATTATTCTCCCTACTTGAAGGTCGACAATAATCTTGCTCCATTTATGAGACCTATCCCACCCCCATTAATGTCCGTAATGAAGGAATACCTCCTCACCCTTTGATGAAGAATCCTTATAATAAGAATAATAATAATAGAACGAATATGATTAGCTGGTCAAACTCCGATAATCCGGTGTGGACAGATATGATATCCTCATATTGAGGGAAAGAGGGAAGAAAAAGACCAGAGGAGAGAGAGAAAGAGAGAGAGAGAAGCCTTGTTAGCTCATGGCTGTTGCAGGGGTTGCCTTCCATTCGAAGTTTGAAGCAGTCAGTCATGGAGAAATCTGGGGGGTAGCCATGGGTTTTTCTTCTTAAAATAGATTAGAGTAATCCGCACTCCACAGTCCACCCTAAGCAACCTCCGTTCGAGAAGAGGGAATGGTCGGTCTGCTTGTGGGGTATATATATACGATACATCCTTTGGGAATTTGTCATTTTCAATCACAATGCCGACCACTCTTTATTTAATTTTATTTTTTTTTTATTTATAACCTGACGCTTCTTAAGTTAATTCTATTCCGAAGATACTTCTATTTGATTCATTCATCTCTGGTTGGCATTGTTTTGAAACCTTCTTTGCACTTTGAAATATTCCTTTCAAACTTTGTCAGCGTCTGTTTCAAATTTTAAAAAATTAATATATATGAAAAAAGAATCATGTCAATTTGGTGTTCCCTAAGCCTATTCCTGAGTCCAGACCGTTGTAACTGTGAAAAGACCAAATGCCCCCACCTGGTGTATCGAAAATATTTTTGCATACCACCCCATTGGCCTACGCAGTGGCATAGACAACACCAACACTAGACTGACAAGGTTCTTTTTCCTATATATTATGTTGGGAAAAGGCTTTCAACTACATTAATGTATTAATGGGGTATAAATCGTCTGAAATTCTCATCTTGTACAATTCCATACAATTCCACCCTAAACGGCTGACACGTGTAAATATTCCATATCTACGGTTCAGATTAATCAACCATAATACAATGTTAATCAACCATAATACAACAATAATACAATCTGAACCGTAGATATGGAATATTTACACATGTCAGCCATTTAGGGTGGAATTGTATGGAATTGTACAAGATGAGAATTTCAGACGATTTCTACCCGTATTAATGTTGATCACCCTCTCACATAATAATTTTTATTTTGATATTTTATTTCCTTTTATGGTAGACATATTGGCCCAACGAGGGATGATACTATGCACAGCCATTGGATGCACCGCCATTGGTGTGGTGTGAGAGATTCCCCCCTTATTAATGTCATTGGGAAACCCCCATTTGATTTTTTTTCCATAAACGGTTTTCCCTTTTTTCTGTGCTCAGAAACGGAAAATCACTCCAAAAACTGTTTGATTTTTTTGTTTCGTTTCACTTGTAAACAGAAATAGAAATTTATGCCTATTTCTGTGTCTGGAAATATAAATGGAAAAAGACTTGTTTTTCTGTTTCTAGAAACAAGTGAGAGCGACAAAAATTGTGAAAACTCTGATTCTTCACTCGACCTACCCAAACCCCAACCCATTGTTGAAACTTCTCGCTATCAAAATGCAACGATTCCAACCTAGTTGTGAGAAAAGCTCACAGTTTCGGATTGTCTTCATCCTTCTGAAGTTCATCTCCATGAAGCATACTTGCAACTCCAATGTCATGCCTTCACTCGTGAATTGCATTCCTACAACATTGTGCCTTCACTCATGTCTTGAATTTGATTATACTGTTGAAAACATTTTGGGAAACAGAATCAAACACTTTTTTGCATTTCTAAAAATTGTTTCTGTTGTTTCTAGACATAGAATTAGGAGAAACAAAATCAAACGGGCCCTTATTTTCTTTGAAAAATAACTTTGATTGATCTATTCCCTTTTCATTACTTTCTTTCTCCTTCCTACTTGCATTATACGGTTTAATGTTAGTACGTATGCCTTATTAAAACCGGCCACCACCGTCAAGAATTCATCTCACAAGTCAATTTGAGCCAAAGTATGATCAATGTGTCAAAAGTGAGTGCATACTTAATAAAAATTATAGAAGTGCTTCTAGATTTGAAATTTAACAAGTTGGTAGCTAGTTTTCTGATTTTAAGGGTCTTCCAACAAGTTTTGAACCATTTTCCTTTAATCATTTGGGACTGAAACTTTATCATTGGTGTTGGGACATAGGAATGCAAACTCGATCAGGTTGGGTTGGGCTGGGCTGGGCTGGTTTGAGAAATTAGATGATTAATTCTTATATAGGGCTAAACACAGACCCCACTCAAATGTGATGAGAGATGCAACCCACCCATTAGAGGATATAGAGAGAGAGAGGGAGAGTTCTCCCACTATTGTGTGACAATTGATATAGCCCACTTGGAATGCAAGAATTAATGTGCTTTGTCATTAATAATCTGCTTTATGAAAGAAAAAGGAAGGATGCAGGAAGGATGACCACCTTCACCTTGCTTGAATGAGTTAGTTTTGCTGATCTAATTAGATATATATATATATATATATATATATATATAAACAGTATTAGTTATTTATTTGGTTGTGAGAAAAACTTTATAATTACAGCCCTCCATATGCACAAATTTCACATGCAGAATATTATTTAAACAATCATTCTCCCATCGCGAAGAAACCAACTTTTTTGTATTTCTTGAAACATAATGAAGCCCAATTGCTTTACGTACGTGTATTTTATCGATCAGTGACAACCTAAAAAGCTTACAGACCAATAACCAACCAAAATCTAATGTGTGGAAAGATTAAAAGCATTCACTTTTATAATATTATTTGTTCTCGATTCAATAGTGGTACAGTCGGGGAAGAAAAAGGAGAATAATATATAGTCGTTAGAGACCATAGAGATGGATATGATGAAGAGAGGACAATAGCTACCGGAGATATGACGATGACCATGGAGTAATTGGAGCAAATAATGTTTTCAGTTTTACATTTTTTT
>NC_056561.1:46518781-46556613 GCF_013358625.1 Macadamia integrifolia | reverse complement strand
AAAAAAAAAAAAAAAAAAAAAAACCTCAATGTATCCGTATCAGATTGGCTATATCGGCCGTCTTGTATCATTATCGACTGAGATCGATCTTAATGCCTAGCCGATTCAAGATCAAGAATCAGAGCAGGGGTAAAAATGTAAAAACAAAAAATAAAAAACCTATTTTTATGAAAATTAAAGGTAAAATTGACCGATGCATAATGATATGATCTTGAGCCACATTCATATCAGTGCTCTATTATTCAATTACATTTCTTCATGAAGCAATTCAATTACCTGTTGAACTACATCATGATCATGATATATGTTCATCTAATAATAGTATTATTAAGAAGGAAAAAATAAATATCTTTTTTTTTTTTTTAAACCAATAATAGACTACCAAATTATTGTTATTTTTATTATTTTAACAAAGTTGTCTATAGTTGCATAGATAGAGATAACTATATGAAAGACTAAATATATTCAAGTGCATGTGGTTCCTACTTCCTACTATTACATTGGAGAATTGTTTTTACCAATATCCCCGTGAAAGTTTTTGAATTTTCCTTTGTACTCGCCCACATGCATATGTAACTAAATATGTCGCTGGGGCAAAATTTTCATGCAACCCGGGCGGTAGGGAGTTTCCTATTGCCCATAATTGCATATGCCAAATCCATCCCACACTAATTTAAGGGATATTTTGAAATATACTAAAATCTATGATAGAAATTACAAAACCATAAGGAAAAAGAGGATTTTTTCCATTTTGATACCTGCATGTATTATGATTTCCTTCTGCCTATGTCAGAGAATTTTTTTTTTCCATGGTCTCAAAATTTGTGAGCTAGCATGTATTATGTGAATGTGCATGAAGACGGTTTTTTTTTTTTTTTTTTTTTTTTTTTTTTTTTTTTTTTTTTTTTTTTTTTTTTTTTTTTTGGTCTTTTTTTCTTTTTCTTGGGGTGTTAGAATATGAGATGGGTTTCTATAAAGATAAAAGAAAAAACAAAGGTCAAGAACTGAGAGAGAGGAGCAATTACATCCATCAATGGGGTCGAGGAATCAAAATTGGAGAAGGAAGGAACAAGCACAAGACAATTCATCAAAACTATAAGGTGGGGGAAGTGACCAAAAGATTGTGTGCGAGGGCAAGATATTTGGTTGTGCTAGAATCCTCTTTATTCTTTGTTTCCAAGAGAACACAAAAACAGATACACTGGAGACATAAACCCTTCCAAATTTCAATCTACTTAAGAAGGTTATTCAGTACTTTCACATTCCAATGCATTATTGATTTAAGACCTTGGGAATGGAAAAACAAACAGTTTTTTTTTTTTTAATTGAAAGATCTATTGATCGACCGGCCATATAGGGGTCAAGTACAGACCCACGAAATAATCAACAGGACCCCACAGAGGACACTACAAAACGCCAAAGCAAGACCCAAGTGTGCTAGCTAGCTATAAGATATTTTCTGAATCAAGTATGAAGAACAATTGCTTAGTTACCATAATAAAGAAGCAATTGCGTATTCTTTCTTTTTAATTAACTATATGAAGGCTCGCATTTTAACGTGGAAAAAGGCATTACTCATTATAGAACCCCAAACGCCAAAGCCAATCTCTCTCTCTCTCTCTCTCTCTCTCTCCTTTTTCCGGTAAAACCAAAAAGGCAAAGTATCTCCACAGAGAATCTTCGGCGCCAAACAGCAGCCCACCACGATACCGTATACCAAAGAAAACTAAAGTCTGGCCTCCGGACCACAGCCCTCCCAACGACGCTTTGCCACGTATCCATCATGTTTCAGCTTTTTTCTCCTCCTCCTCTTTATCGCTTTCTTTCGCTCTCACTTTTTCTCCCACTTCCCTAGCTTTTCTTCCCCCCCTCTCCCTCCTTCGCGCCCTGCTTCCTCCCCTACTCTCTCTCTCTCTCTCCACTGTCTGCCTCGTGTATACCCACTTGGAAAGGAAAAAAAGGAAAAGTAAAAAGCACCTCCAACTTTTTCTATCTCTATATAAACGCAGCGGCCCTCTTGTAATATTTTCGTGTCAAACACTTCTTGAAAGAGGTCAATTAGGTTAGTGAGTGAACTTTGAAGTAATATTGTTCGTCTCCCAACTTCCTCTCCTATCTGCTGCTATTTACATAATTATCCTCCTCGATCATCATCATCATCATCATCGGAATATTCAGCAAACCCCATTTATATTAAAGATGAAGAACAGAGCTTCGATGTTCTTGAAGCAGCTCATGTCTGTGTTGAGCTCGGTGGTGAAGGCCAAATCCTTGGCTTTGAAGAACAAGACGAGCGCCATGAAGAGTCGCCTCATAATCTTATCTTTTTTGAAGAATAAGAAGGTCTTGTTGTCTGCCATCAATCACAAGATTAATGCTTTGGTCGCTCATCACCACCACCACCACCACCAAGGCAATGATCATGACGTCGAACACGGGGGCGATCAAAACAGCGGCAATGCCATTGTGCTCTACCATGCTGTGCCCAACGAGTCGCATCCGAGTTGTTCCGAGTTGGTGAAGGTGGGAGGAGAGGGGGACATTGATGGTCATGATCAGAAGGTGTACTACGACGACGACGACGACAAATACCCGGATCTGACGCACTCGTTGTTCGAGTCGGAGGAAGGGGAGGATGAGCTGGATCTGGGTGACCCGGTTGGATCGGTGATTGATCTGGTGAGAAACCACCGCAACGAAGGCGGAGAGGATTTTAAGCTTGAAGACCAGATTGATCAAGTTGCCGACCTGTTCATCATGAGATTTCATCGACAGATGAAAATGCAGAAGCAGGAGTCCTTCAAAAGGTATCGAGAGATGCTCGAGAGAAGCGTCTAGGATTTTCTCTCTCTCTCTCGCTGTCCCTCTTTGATCATCTCAACTTCGATGACAAACCTCAGCTTAATAATTACATAAGTACGTAGCGCCGAGATTGAATAAATCACTTAATTAATGATATTGTTGATTCACGTTAATCATGAAGAGCAGAACAAGATCATTGAGGACGACGTCAGTCCTGCAGCTAGCCGCAGCCAGCAATTGCTATATTAATTATTAAATTTCCAGAACAAGAAAAGAAACAGTCTCTTCTTCGATCGAGTAGTACTCCCCGCTACGATTTTAACTTGCTTGGGAACTAAAGAGGAAGAATTGCGAGTTGGGCTGGATCCTGGATGTGGGTGGTTTCATAATCTACGTATGTGTCTGCTACTTCTACAAATTAATTTACTGGTTACTTCTTACTAGTAAATTTGTGAATACGGTAACCAAAGATCAGTGGTTCGGGTTTCCATGAAACCAGCCTGTAATTCTAAATTTTGTTGATACTCTCATGCCATCTCCTCCTATTGATGTATCAATATTCAATACCACACATTTCCATATATGTACAGGCTCCAAAGCCTCGTATTATATTTTGAAACTGTAGTTTTTTGTTGCATTTCAGATTAATAAAAATGTCATGCAGTTCTTATTTTTTTTTTTCTTTTGGAGGGTGTGGGAGGTGGGGTTGTTTGTTACTAAGGGGCCATTTGGAGCCATAGAATGAACCTGAAAAGGAATTAAGGAAGGAACCCAAAAATTAAGGGGTTAAAATGGGGGCTAGGAAATATACTATCAGTTTTGTGCTTGAGTGCAAGTTTGGCTTTGTTGATCCAAATTCATCATGAGCCCCTACAAGGCCTAGGCTAAGACACTCTAGCATTAAGGGCGGATCAATGCTGAAAATTTCTGACCCTAAGTTAGGATCGGACCAGACTAGAGTTGAGGCCTTCAATTGAACCCAACATAGCCAACCATGTTTCAAGTTATTATAAAAAATATAAATATATTAATATAACATTATATATATATATATATATACTAGCAAACTTGCACTTGTAAATGCACGTGTTGGCATGCTATAAATGACAGATAATAAGTACTTTTAACCTACGAATTTTTAATATTTATGCTTTTAGAAAGTACTTTAAGTTTTAACCCATAAATATTTTTTCCTAATTTTACACACATAATTATTGCAAGGAGTAGATTAGCCTCAAAAGAATTTGCCACTTTTAAAAGTTTCACTGAGGAAATGGTTCTTAATTAGTTTTGATATCCAAGTAGAAACTCATACTGTTCAAAGTGATTGACTCTTGCAAACTTCCTCCCCCCAATAATAAGTTATCAAAATACCCATAAAGAATTAATCTTTTGGATGGAGTAGTGTGAGCTCATGTTTGAGATGCAATTGAGGACACGATTGAGTTCTCTCTTTTACGTTCTTATCGTTATCCTTTCAAGTCCTCTTGAAATGGGTCACATGTATGATCCTGCATGACAAGATGGAAAGTGAATCAGACATTCTAATATAAACCGTTCTCAGAAGATGGAATCTAGATTATTTTGATAAATTTAAAATTAGAAAATGTATAATTTAAGTGGCAAAGACCACAACATTGGTTAAGATAGGAAGTATTTAAATTGGCCATATTTTTTGTTTAGTTACCAAGCACAACAGTGAAATAGTTGGTGAAGAGAGATGCAAAGTACAAGGCATACTAAATCAATTTCAAAGCAAAGGTAATGAATAAACCATCTTCATATGTCTAAACGGCGCATGGAATTTCAATTATAAAGTACTGAAATTTCTGCCTACAGATTTTGCAAAACAAATCAGTGCATGGACCTTTCAATTAAAAAATAAAAAAGGAAAAGAACCATGGAAATATAAAGAAATCAAAGTAAAAAACAATAACCTAGAAAAAATAGGAAATTACTGAATGATGAATTCAGGTAGATCATTCAGATGCTTACCTTGATGCGAAACAGAGATGTAAGAAGGGTTTCTTCGACAAAACGGACTTCAGAAGAAAGTGTCTTTCAGCCTCTCATGCCTTGTCTTGTCTCATCTCATCTCATGTCGTCTCTTTTCTGCAAAGACCAAGGGAGAGTTAACCAAGATGGAACCTATTTGGTTTCCTCAATTAATGGTTCAATCAGTTAACCAAGATGAACGAAATAAGTTTTCGTTCAGCCTAAAATCCTCTTCAGCCCCCTAAGCAAAGACCGAGAGAGAGAGAGAGAGAGAGAGAGAGAGAGAGGATCGTTTTGTGGTCTCTCTTCTTGGAGGCTTATACTCGTGTTGTGTCTTTTGGTGGTCTTCCTTCTAGGAGGCTTTTGGGTTGCAAACGATGGTTGGGAACACTGTGCACGAGAGAGACATTTCTTCTTCTATAGTTTCATTTGGATTTCTTGCTAGTCAGAGAGACATTTCTTCTTCTATCATTTTCCCTCCTAGAGCAGGGATTCTTCTATCCCCTCCATATTTTAAATACTTAGTTTTTATATAAAAGAATAATAAAAAAATATTTTCGGAATTATAGCTATGTTGGGGTAACCACGAGATTAAGGATTTCATACCGATCCCTATTATTACCCAATAGTCAAATAATGATCCCACGATTTGATTCCTTAATTTCTAATTATTAGGAATTTTTACTCCCCCTTTCTCCTCCAAGTTGAGAGAGATAGAGAGATATTTAAGGAGGAGCAATAGTAAAAATGCCCACGTGGGTTATTAATAATAGTATGATATATATATATATATATATCATACTATTATATTGTTTATCAATTTATTATAAAATAAAGAATTAAGGATTTCCTTCCCATTTTAGAAAATCCACATTCTCTCCATCCATACCACCGAGTGTTTAAAAAAAAAAGTGAGAAGAAAAACGAATCCACTTTTTTCTCTTTTTAAAATATCTTTCAAGATTTATTTAAAAAGAAAATCTATATTTTAAAACTCTTCACCCTTCTGTCTCTCGTCTTCCTCTCTTTTTCTATATTTAAAAGATATTTTATGATTTTCTTACTCTATTCTCCACCGTCTCCTACTCTCTCTCTTCTTATCCTTTCTTTCTCTATCTTTCTCTATGTATTTTTAAAAATCCCTTAAATCGCTCTCCTTATCTCTCTTTCTCTCCCCCACTTTTTCCCTCCTCTCTCACGTTCCTCCCCTTCTCTCTTCTTGTACATTAAACTATCCTGAAACCCTCTCTCTCTCTCTCTCTCTCTCTCTCTCTCTCTCTCTAAAATGATCATAAAAAATTCTGATTTCGATCAATAGCGATGTTTGACGGCTCTCTATGCATTCTCGAGATTTTTTCTTTCCATCTTTTCACCTGTTGTGTTACAGATTCCAAAATTTTTACATGAACTACTTAACATTTTACAATTATGAATAGTTTTAATGATTTTATTCAACGGGGTATTTTGAAGGATTGGTGTTCTCATCTAGGTCCCTCTTCTTTTCCTCCTTGAGATTGGATCACTGCATACCCTATTATTTATTTATTTATTGTCCAAACTCATACCCTATTAGATTTCTAGCAAGATGGGTAGTCTGTAATAAAAAAATTTCTTATTAAGGTTGTTGCTTGTGTTTTCTTTATGAGACTGAATCAGTGAATACTCCATTGGGGGTTTTCCCCATCCTGTAACTGGGCCTGATTAAAGATTTCATTCGCTTTTTTGTTCTAATTGACATGCAATTGTTTCACTTGTGGTCCTTATGCTTTTCATCTATGAGCGAAGTTTTAGATGCCTTTTTCGATTTCTCTGAACATGGACTTGATTATGGTGAATCTTCGAGCAGATTGTTCTACCAATTAGCTAACTTCTGAAAACTGGGATTTGAAATGCAAGCTTTGCATTTGGGGGCAAAGGTACTGAAGATGAAAGAAGAAGAACAAGAGAGAACGAAGAAAGATTCAAAGAATGCTTGAAACTGTTGGAAGAGGAGCTTGGAGACAAGCCTTGCTTTGGGGGTGAGACCTTTGGGTTCATTGATGTAACCCTTATCCCCATCTACAACTGGTTCCATGCAGGTGAGATTTGTGCTAACTTCAGCATTGAAGCAAAATATAATGCAGACATTCCAATCCTTGCTGTTATTAAAAATCTCAGATTTATTTTGTGCTGAATAGCTTCTTTGTAGCAAATAGTAATTTGCTCTTTCAATGATTATTGTGTGTCCAAAGTTTTTCTTTCACCTTTCTTCATGATTACATTTGTTTCGTGTTTGTGACAGTAGCTACTATACCTCAATGGATTTATAATTAAAAACAACCCAGATGACTCATGGTAATCTCTTTTTTTTTCTTTTTTTCTTTTTCTTTTTTGTGAACTTTGAGGTGTCATTGTGCATGCCAATGATGGTAAAGCCATGTATATGCAAATTATCGGCATGTAATTGCATGAAATGTTAGTGTTAAGTTTTGCAGGTTAATTATCCACTAGAGGCTTTTCAAAATCTTCCAATTATTGTAACCAAAGCACAACTTATTGAAACAAAGATCAATCATTTTTCTGACATTTAATCATTCTTTTCCCATATAAAAATTCTTAATAAAATTATGTATTGATAGATGTGGACATTTACAAATGGCTGAGACAAGAAATCTTCTATTAAGAAATTGCCTGATCGTGTTTACAACCTAAGCTAATAGATGATTTACCAATTCTAACTTTGACCTAATAATAGATTTAATTTTATGTCCTTAATTTTTTCTTATCCAAAATGAAAAAAATCATACAAATATGACTTGGTTCTTCATATTGACTGTAGTCCCAACGCATTATGCACTTATATTGAGGTTAATATGATGCAGATATGGCTGCCCTTTCTTGGTTGGACCAGCATGACCGGCTTTGGAAGCCAAGAGCCAAGAAGAACCGGTCCAGCCCAGGGTTTTGGTCCAACAATGGTTGGAAATAAAATTAGTAGTTTACCCAGTATTTTATTTCATGCTTTTAGTTTCCAAACTTGAACGTAGGAGTAGGATTTATTTCCTTGCTTTGGTTTCCTTTTATAATTGTTTCCTAGTTTAGGCTAGTTTCTATTCCAGTTAAGTTTCTAATTTCATGTTCCTATTTTCTATATATTGGTTGTAATCGACTGAAGATTTAGAGAGCAATTTGATTATTGAACGAATGTGTGAGTGTGATCTCCTTTTCCCCATCTCTACTCTGATTTCCCCTCCCTTCCCTAAGGGTTCTCCATCAATTGGTATCAGAGCCGAAGGATCCTATTCCTTCCCCATCTTTCTTCTTCCCTTTCCATTCTCTGTGTCGGATTCCACCGATACTGAGAATACAGTGAAAAAAAAAAAAACCATCGCTCACCCACCCCATCCCTTCAATCCTAGTGAAAACCAAAGGGTAACAACCCCTCGGCCCTCTGTTTTTTTTTCTTCCCCTTCAATCAAAACCCTTCTAGGGTTCCAGATTGTGAAAAAAAAAAAAAAATAAGGCGAGAAGAGCAGCAAGAAGTAGCAGCAGAAGAAACTGAAGCAGAAAAGAAAGGAAAAAAAAAAAAGAAGTCGAGTTCGAAGTCGGAGAAGCAGCAGAGAGAGCAATCGCAAAAAAAAAAAAAAAAAAAAACCCCGAACCCTCCCTGCCCTCGGCCTTCTCTGTTCCTTCCGGCCGCACCACCTGCCCTTCGCCTTCTCTGTCCCTTCCGACAGCAGCCGCCGCCTCCTCTCTGTGTCCGACGGAAAAGGAAAAAAAGAGAAAAAGAATCACCAAGAAGAAGAAGAAGACGAGATGAGAAGAGAGAGGCAGCGACATACCTGAGTTGAAGCCGTCGCGAGTCACCCATCTCTTCATCGAAGTCGCGCCGCCTCCCTCCTCCTTCGCCGAACTCCCACTGCTGGTTCCATCTCCCAGAAGGAGACACTTCCTTGGTCGGTAAAACCCACCCCCACAATTCCCCTTTTGTTCCTTTTCCTTTTATTTATCTTTCGTTTCCTAAGATACCCCTCCCTTTCTCCTTTATTCCACTTTTGTCCCATATATTTTTATTTCCAGCAAACCCCTATCCCACACGTGATTGACATACTTTTTGTGGTTTAGTTCGAACTTCAAAAAAAAAAAAAATTCCCATTCTATCCCTGCCCTTTAAGCATTCAGTTATTTACTATTCTACCATTATTCTTTGAGTGCTATTTTGTTACTCATCACCATGGTAGCCAATAGTGAAGTTGTTCAACAGCTGAATTCTTATAAAGGAGAAACTGATACAAAATTTGATGCTCTCACTAACATGGTCACGTCCCTAAAAACAATGGTGGAATCTATGCAAGTTTCTATTGATCGTTTGGTGGCAGCAGATAAAGGAAAGAGTCCCATTTAGTCTGGGGATTCCTCCAACACCACCCCACAGGATCTGCCAGGAACACCACCACCACCACCACATCATACACCACCACCACCACCTCCACCACCATATGGGACTGGTAGACATGATGATGGAGCAGAAAGAGCAGCAAAACTGGATGTCTTTGATTTTTATGGAGACAATAATCCAGAATTGTACCTTGACTGGATTCACAGTTTAGATACATTCTTCAGATGGTACGGGTTGACTGAGGCTCGAAAGATCCTATTTGCAGAGGCCAAACTGAAAGGCACGGCTCGAGTCTGGTGGATCAAGCAACAACAACAGAACCGAATCCCGAGGCATTGGGTTGGTCACTACTTGGGCTGAAATGTATGAAGTCATGAATCGGCGATTCTTGCCTTCTGATTACAAGCAACGCATGCATCTCAGGTTTGCACAGTTGAAACAAGAGAATTTGACCGTTGAAGAGTATGTTGCTAGATTTTATTATTTGGCCACTCGTTCTGACTTTGAGTGGGATGAAGAAGTCTTAGTGGCCCAATTTCGCAATGGTTTGCACCCTCAACTTAGTGCTGCCCTTGCATCTAGTCGACTACCTACAATGGAAGACGCCGTACAAGTAGCATATCAGGTTGAGGAAAGTCTGAAACGCCCATACAACCGGAGAAATTTTGCAGATACTTTTTCTCGAGGTACTAGTTCCGTTTGGCAACAGTCTCCTACCCAAGAGAGGTCATCTAGCAAGCCACAGGCAAGTGCTACATCTATGGCTTCTTCACGACCTAGTCGGCCGTATTCTCCACCTCGACATGTTTCTGAAATGTCATCTTCACGGCCTACTCGCCCATATTCACCCCCTCGGCGTGGTTCAGATAAACCTTCTGATTCTTCAAAATTCACAGTTCGGTGCTACTCATGCAATGGATTTGGACATATCAGTGCCCAATGTCCTAGCCGTTTGGTTGCTTTTATTGATAAGGAATCTCCTCTGCCATATATTCCCGAAGAGCAACTTGGTTCTGACACAGTTGATTTAAGAGAAGAGCGTGCAACAGGTGAAGTCAATGACACTCTTAGTGACGATGACCAACATCCCTTTTATGTCATTCGTCATGTGTTGACCACTGAAAAGGCCACTGAAAATGAAGATTGGCGCCGCAGTAGTATTTTTCAGACTCGTGTGAAGTGCAATGATCAGTTGCTAACCTTGGTCATTGATGGAGGCAGTTGCACTAATGTTGTCTCTGAAGACGCTGTTCGTAAGCTGGGATTGAATACAGAACCACATCCTAATCCTTACAAGGTTGCTTGGGTGAACAACACTAATCTCAAAATCACAGATAAGTGCTTGGTCACATATTCTATTGGTGGATTTAAGGATACAGTCCAATGTGATGTCCTCCCTCTGAAGGTGTGCCATATCCTTCTTGGTCGACCTTGGTTGTTTGATAAGAAAGTACAGCATTGTGGCTATGCCAATACCTATGCCTTCAAGCATGCCAACAAGACTATGAAGTTTCATCCTGCCAAAGATCTCCCTGAAATTAAGCTCAAGAAGATGGTGGGATCATTCCTCATTCAGCGTATTCCTTCAGACGGTCTCCTCGGTCCTTTCCCTAACTCGACGGAGTCGAGTTCTTTTCAGAGGAGGAGAGTTGATGCAGATATGGCTGCCCTTTCTTGGTTGGACCAGCATGACCGGCTTTGGAAGCCAAGAGCCAAGAAGAACCGGTCCAGCCCAGTGTTTTGGTCCAACAATGGTTGGAAATAAAATTAGTAGTTTACCCAGTATTTTATTTCATGCTTTTAGTTTCCAAACTTGAACGTAGGAGTAGGATTTATTTCCTTGCTTTGGTTTCCTTTTATAATTGTTTCCTAGTTTAGGCTAGTTTCTATTCCAGTTAAGTTTCTAATTTCATGTTCCTATTTTCTATATATTGGTTGTAATCGACTGAAGATTTAGAGAGCAATTTGATTATTGAACGAATGTGTGAGTGTGATCTCCTTTTCCCCATCTCTACTCTGATTTCCCCTCCCTTCCCTAAGGGTTCTCCATCATAATATTTACCAAAAATAAAAAATAAAAAATTAATGAGGTTACTAACCATACTCAAAGGCCTAGCTCTTTAAGTTGTTCCAAATTTTAAGGTGTGTGTTATTTCATATCTATATTTTTCTTTTGACAATTGACAAACATTAACTTGGTGGTCTTCAAATAGATGTCACCACATATATCTCCACCAAATGTTGATAAAAGTGTATGAAACTCTCTCTCTCTCTCTCTCTCTCTCTCTCTCTCTCTCTCTCTCTCTCTCTCTCTCTCTCTCTCTCTCTCTCTCTCTCTCTCTCTCTCACACACACACACACACACACACACACACACGCACACACACACACACACACTACTCGATAATTTCCACAAGCACAAATTCCACTTTTGATTGGCCCAAAAATTCTTTTGTAAAACAATCCATCATTTTCCAGCATATGGTTTTGTAATGAAAAGTATAGGGTTTTGTCACCTCTCCAACTATTTCTCCATTTGGTAGGATTTATTCGCCCAAACACTTATTTGTTGAGGAGAAAATGATCCAATTCGAAGTTGTTGATGTTTATACCAATCGATCATAGAAGAAATATGATTCATTCCAATCAGGCTTTCAGATCACACGTGCATTTGCACGTGCGCAACCCAAACCAAAAAATAAAAGAATCTCAGAACTACAAGATTCTGAAGCTATAATAGAATCCTAGGTTGATAATCTACAAGACCAATGCAAGCTGCATTGGATTACACACCTAAACTTATCAAGGTCAACTCCATTGTCCTTAAGAAAAGATAGGAAGTTGTAAAAAATATCATCTGTTGGGCGACATTGTTTATTGAATTTTTCTTCGTTTATGTAGATGTTATTTATTGAATTTTTCCTTGCCTGTGTAGGATTTTCGAGGAAGGTGTCGTTCGCTCGAGTGGGTTAAGATTCGTTGATTGTTTATTTCGTTGCCCTCTTTTATAAAATAGGTTTAGTTGAGCATTTCCTGTCCGAAACCTTTGTTTCAATCTCTTTTTGTATTTGAGATTCTAAACTTACGTTTCAATCTCTCTTTGTATATGCACCTCTTGGTGATCTAACAAGGACATATCTACTTGCAGTATGTTTGTATAAGTTTTTTCCATTCAATACATGGTGATCGGTTGATAAACACTGATATGTAAATCTTGTAATCCTTCACATATCTTTTTTGATGTTGTTAAGCAGTTTATTTCCCCTCTCCTCTTTTTTCTAGATTTGTTTCCTGCACGGATATGTTTTAGTTTTTGCCCTTCTGGTATTGTATTTTCTTTGTAACCCTATTACTATGTGCAAATATAAAGTTCCTTTTTCTTCTTTATCCTTTTTTTGTTATAGGTTCTTAATTTGATTATTATGTTGTCTATTTGAGGATGAGACATGAAGGGTAGAGACAAGCTTTTATGTTGTTTCTGCTAAATATGTTTTTTCTGATTTTACAAGCTTGAAGAAAAGATCAATGCAATTCTGAATGGGTTATCTACTGATTTGGAATTGCTAAGAATTTTTTCCCCTACCCCCTTTATGGAATTATTTCCTGTACATATATATATATATATATTTTGAGGGGGGTTTCTGATGTTGTACCTTCTTTGTATCCCTATTAGGATGTGCGGCTATGATTTTCCTTTTTCTTCTTTATCCTTTTTTAATAGGAGCAATTATATGGTTTAAGCAAGAGGAATCGGTCTCAGAGATGTAACGTCGTAGCAATGTAGAGAAATTTGAGTTCCAAGGTGAGATTTTTGCCTCATGGATATTATAATTTTTGAGAGAGCTATCCCCAATGCTTTTGATGTGTGAAAAATTTACTAAACTGTTTATTAAGCGTGAGTAACAATCGTTATTGATGCCTTAGTATTTGTTTATTTCTCTCTTGTATGCTGCTGATTTTATTTGAGTTCGTTTACTCTACATCAGGCATTGGATAAGATTAGCTTCCTTTTCCACACAAATAAGGAGATTTTCGATGAAGGTGATAACACAAAACTTAAGATCCTAGTTAGTGAATGGCTCCAATGAAACAATTAAAATATTTTGAACTTGATGATTTTTTTATGTTCCTGGTGTTTTGATTACTTTTGACTAATTCCAAACCTTACTTTCCAAATCAAATCATAAGACATGCAGGCAGCGGGGAAGGAGTCTGCAACCACCAATTCTTCTCTTGACCCTCCTATAGCTGAAACGAAAGTGAATATTTGTGGGGTTCACTGTGCCCAAGGATGCCCAAGTGATAATGAATGCATGGGCTAATGAGCGAGATACTGCCATATGCCTAATGGAAGTTGTGTTTATGATGCCTGAAGGAAGTTATTATGGTTTTGAGAAGATTGGTGATATCTGTGAAGGTTTTTGTTGCCAATATTGTTCTCTTTATTTTTCCAATAAAAATTATATTTGAGTTTTGAAATTATGATGCTTCTCTTTTCCTTGATTTTTTTTTTTTAAAATTCTTTAAACATTATATTTTTTTGCTTCTACTTTTCTTCAATTGGTGTCTTCCTCTTTTATTTTCATTACCTGAGTGCACATAATTATGGTTATGAGAAGACAGATGATATATGTAAGTTATAGAATTGACAGACAACCAATATTGATATTTATGTTTATGACGTTAAATAGAAATCAAAATGGGATGTGGCAAAGGGGTAAGGCGTCGGGTTTTGTTCCTACTACTCAGAAGTTCAAATCTTCCCATCTCAGAGCAAACCAATTCGATCAAAATAAGGATTCTTTTCTTTTAACAATCTTTTCTTTAAGAACGAGTATAGTGTTGGATACAATGTGATCCATCTTTATGATTGCTAAAATATCAATTCATAAATTGTATATTTATGAAGCTTTCCTTTGAATCTAGAAAAAGATTCTCTCCACAGCGTTGGAGATATCTTCTCAAGGTCTCTGAAACTGGTAATTTGGGTAGAACGAAGACTAATCACTTATGGCTTTTGCATGTATTTTGTTATTAAATTCATGTTAATGAAGTAGATGCAACTTGGAAGGTAATGCAATTTGCTTTGTGCTGATGAGGTTCAATTAATTGATCTCTCCTTTTGTCAGTTCATCGAAGAGAGAGGAATATAAAGTGAAAGGTTTATTTTGTGAGTATATTTACTCATGTCGATTGATTTCTTTTAATGATTCCTTAGCTAGTATGCCATATTAAGAAACTCATTTATCCATTTTAAGGATCATATCAAGTGAATATCTTAAAATTGTGTGAACATTAAGTATAGTATATCCATGGAAAACAATACAAATCCAATATGTATATAATCCTTTCTGAAACGTGTAAACATTAGGCCTTTTTAGATTCATCTCCCATGTTAATAGTAATTAAATCACTTTGTGAGAGAGAGGCATTTTTAAAAACCAATTAAATGTTCTAAAAAGGTTTCTTCCTAAATTTCTACATTAGGTTTTCACCTTTTACATTTGTCTCTCTCCCCTCTGCCATAGAATAGCATATAACCATTGATTGTCTAAAAAAATCCGTATTTATCTATCATTAATTGAAATTTAAAATTTAATATATAAACTTTAAACGTAAAAGGCAGACTCAATAAAATCTCATTGCAGCCCTAGATCTATGACTTAGATGCCATCAAGGAGACTTGATCCATTAACCAAGTCCCTAAAGCACTTTCCTAAGGGAGAGTATCAACCACCAGGTAAGCCCTGTATCCACCTAATTAAATTAATTGTGTAATATATTGTATCTCTTGGCAAGGGCCATTTAAGGAAGGTTTAACTACACAAAATTGTGTAGGAAAACTATTCCCAATCATGGATTGTGTGTGGCTCTTGCACCTACTCTCGCTCTATATTTTGGACGCACTTAGGGCAAACCATTTTAACTATCGACTTTTTTAGTTTATTCTCACCAAAACATCTGAGGAAGTAGATAGGCTAGACCATTTTAATAATCTTTTAAGGAGATTTTGTTTTGTCCAATGACCCCAAAAGCCTCCTCATGGAGGGAGAATGGGGGGGGGGGAATTTATTAAAGGCCCATAGAGTAAAAGTTGCATTACAGTAAGAAGAATGTCCTCCAGAAAGGCAGATGAGCAAAATCCTTGCCTAGTAAGAAATTGTCCACTTTGAAATAGCATGGGTGACAACATTGGCAAAATGAAAAACATATTGAAAGTTGCAAAAAACAAAATCATATATCAACAAGAAGATATCCTTCACTAGGGTTCCAATCTCCACCAAAGGGGGGGTGATATCTAATCAGGACCTGCCAATCATCCATAATGGATACCCAAGCAATCCAAATCTCTTAGCAAAGGAAAGAGTTGATCTAACAGTCAAGGGCTCACCAACAAGAGCAAGCATAATAATGTGGTGATCAGTAGCAATAAATTGGAGACACGCCCGATGATCAAGGATTAGACATCCAATCCCAAAGCCTTTAGATGAGAAAAGAATGCTGCATCCGTGAAGATAGGAGAAGTTCCAAAAAGAGCAAGGTAGGACCTAGAGGGAGACTGCAAGGGATCCTTTCTTGAGGAGGAACCCATAATCAAGGAGACGGTTTCATCCACCGAAATGACCTTACTTAATTACAATCAGAAGGGGGAATGAAGGATCTAACAATTCTAGCATTTCTCAACTTCCAAATCTCCCATACAATAATGGCACGAGAAGTAAAGATCTTCTAACCCTCCTTTGACACTTTAGGAAAGCTATCCCATCTAGTTATCCAAATATGATAAAAACAAACTATGATGATGAAGTTAATCTCAAAAAAAGAAGAGATGCAAACCAAGTTTGGTGCACTACCAAGGTAGCATAGGAGGGCATGCAAGGCAAATATATATCAAATGAGACAATGTGCATCTAACTAACCATCACTCCGATGTCACCTAAGTAAGCATTCCGAATAACGGACCACATATTTGGAGGAACATCAAATTTGTCCACATGGTAAATATTTGGGTAGGTGGATGATATTGCCAAGATAGGATCCACTGCTCGTATGATCACATGGTTGTACGAGTCACTATCCAATACATATCTCATCTTCTATCATTACAATAATAAAAGAGACAATAATAAAAGAGACATATTTGAAAAAAAAAAAAGGCAACGTTGAATGCTGACTCATAGAACTAGATGATCATACGTGCAACTGTTCCATGTTCGATACCATCGACTTGGCGGGGGTTGCTTCCCATAATTACCTTCAATATCTTTTCCCGCCATTCTCACCCATCGGCTAATTTTAGCGACTGATCACAGCCGTATAAAAGGTCGCATGTAGCCACTCGGCATTTTGGCGCCAAATTTTCCCGCCAAGCAACAGCACATGCACCGAACAAAATAGAAGCCAAAAGCCCAAATCATCATCTCTCACCCCTTCAGAGTTCATAGACTTAAGACCTTACCTTTAGTCTTAAGCGCCGGCAGAAAGCCGTTCGAGATCTCCGAGGAGCGTTCGAGAACCTGCTGATTCGCTCAAATGGTAAGTTCGCCTATCTTCGCCCTTGCCCTCGCCCTCGCCTTGTTTCTTCATTTGTTACTTTGCTCTTCTTCTTGTTCTTATCTCTCTCTCTCTATTTTCTAAGCCCTAATTTCCGGCGAACGGCGGTTTTCTAATTGTGTATCGACAGGCGGATTCTGAAAACCCATCGACACCCGGTTCCCCCACGTCCGCTGGATTTAGTACCGACCGGCTCCCTCCCAACACCAGCCGCACCTCTGAAACCTACTCTGATGATGATGAGGCCGCTGTTGATCCCGAGGTCATCAGGGACGAGCCCGAAGACGGTGACGGAGAAGAAGACGAAGGAGAGGATCTCTTCGAAAATTATATGGAGTTGGTTTTCTCATTCCTGGCTCAACCCCCTTTCTTTTCCTTTTTTCCATTGCCATTTCTTATTATTGAAATCTCTCTCATTCTCTTGTTTGTGCTTTTAGGGATTATCGGCCGATGGAAGAGCTGGATCAGTACGAATCATTAGGACTTGATGATTCAATGGAGGATGAGAGGGATTTGGATCAGATCATGGAGGATAGGAGGGCAGCTGAGATTGAGCTCGACGCCAAAGATGGACGTAAGAGCAACCGGAAGCTCCCTCAGCTTTTGCACGATCAAGGTACATAGTGTCCCATAGACTGCAGATATACTATACAAGCAATGTTGCTTTTGATTTGTTAGAACTGAACGGAGGGCTCCCAACCCCTCGTTCTGCCCTGGTCTAAGCAATTAAGGCTACGAATCTGTCAACGAGAAAAATTGCTCCATATATTGCAATCATAAAGCGGGATACGGTATCTCCCCTCCCGTAACACAGACACAGAAATGCTTAAAAAATGCAGAGCTTGAAGTTACTGTTGTGTATTGGTTCGATCCATGTAACTACAAGATACTGAAGTCGGAGGGCTTCACAGTGAAAACGTAACTGTGCTTGAGATTCGTTTGGTAGAGCAGAAAATGTTGCTCTTTGCCCAATTTGATTGTTTTGGAACTTATGTGGCAATTTTCCTCTGCTCACTCTTTCAATCAACTGTCTTCCTTGTTGGCAAAAAAGTAGAGGCAATGATAAGGGCATTAAATTTTTGTTCTCATGGAACATGGATCAATCAATTAATATTGCAGGTTGCACTAGGAGAAAACATTAGGGTGAGTGGAGAATCTGTTTGTTATAAGGTGCTACAGTGCTTTCTTCTAGGGGAAAAACGTAGTATTTGCCTGTAGACCCACCCAGTCAGAATGGTTTTCTCCTAACTTGCAGGGTGTAATCCTGCATCAATGCAGCATCCTGGTAAATAAATATTGATTTTTCTAAAATTCAAGGTTTTATAATTTTTTTCTTCTTGAAAATAATTGATGGTTGAATTTATCATTGATCAAGTTTCTTTGAATCTGTACTTGCTATTGCTATAGTTAATGGATATACAATTGTTGTTGGGGTAGAAGTTCTGTTAAAACTGAGTTTCTGAAAAATCACGTCGGGTTCAATCCCTTCTAAATTTGACTTACCTATAAAAAGAGAAAAAAAAAATTGAGTTTCTGAGGTGTTTGATCACAGATACAGACGAGGATGGTAACTACAGGCCTCCAAAAAGGTCTAGGGCTGATTTCAGACCACCAAGAGGACCAAGAAGCTATGATGATGCTGATGGAATGCAGAGTTCCCCAGGAAGATCGCAGCGGGGACATTCTAGAGACGATGTTCCAATCACCGATCAAACAGATGATGAGCCATACGAGGTGTTTGATTATCTTTAGCTCAAAACTTACATTTTCCTTGTGCCACTGGTGACTTGTAATGTGATATCCTCTGATTTGTATTATGTCCATCCATTTTAACCGTATCTACTGTAGGATGAAGATGATGATGATGGAGAGTTTGAGATGTACCGTGTCCAAGGAACTCTAAGAGAGTGGGTTACTAGAGATGAAGTGCGCCGATTCATTGCCAAGAAATTTAAGGAGTTCTTGCTAACGTATGTTAACCCAAAGAACGAGCAAGGGGATTTTGAATATGTGCGGCTGATAAATGAGATGGTCTTAGGTGAAACATTCTACTTTTGGCTCTCCACTAGATCATTCTTGAAAAATGTTGTGATTTACATGTTAATTTTCTTCATGCACATAAAGTACTTAATTCTGTTTGTGCTTTCCTCTCTTTAGCTGATGGCTGTAGCTTGGAGATTGATTACAAGCAATTCATCTACATTCATCCCAACATTGCCATCTGGCTGGCTGATGCTCCCCAGTCTGTCTTGGAGGTCATGGAAGAAGTTGCCAAAAATGTTGTGTTTGATCTACACCCTAACTACAAGAATATTCATCAAAAGATATATGTTCGGATAACCAACTTACCTGTATATGATCAGATACGCAACATAAGGTGATGTTGGAGATCTCTCATAGACCATATACACTTGAATCCCTTGGTCCATTCCTCAGGTTACCTAACCCTGTATTGTATTTTATATCCTTGGTACACTTCAGGCAGATCCATTTGAATACCATGATTCGTATTGGAGGAGTTGTAACCCGACGAACCGGGGTTTTCCCCCAGTTGCAGCAGGTGAAGTATGACTGCAACAAATGTGGTGCAGTTCTTGGGCCATTCTTCCAGAACTCATATTCAGAAGTCAAGGTGGGATCTTGTCCTGAATGCCAATCCAAAGGTCCATTCACCGTTAACATTGAGCAGGTGAGTTTCCTTGGAGCTTTTCCATATGGATAAACACAAACAGTTTATATAAGTATCCAATTTGTCTTTACATCTTCAATGCAGACAATCTACAGGAACTATCAAAAGCTCACCCTTCAGGAAAGCCCTGGAATTGTCCCTGCAGGTCGACTTCCAAGATACAAGGAAGTGATTCTCTTGAATGATCTAATTGACTGTGCACGCCCTGGGGAAGAAATTGTATAGAACTCTCCTTATGACCTTATAGTTTATGCTGCTAGGTCTGAGTGAGTGCCACCTTATTTATCCGTACCATGCAATATCTTGCAGGAGGTCACAGGCATATACACGAACAACTTTGACTTATCTTTAAACACAAAAAATGGGTTTCCTGTTTTTGCCACTGTGGTTGAAGCAAACTATGTAACCAAAAAACAAGATCTCTTTTCAGCTTACAAACTCACCCAAGAAGACAAAGAAGAGATTGAAAAGTTGGCCAAGGACCCTAGGATTGGAGAAAGGGTTTGTTACTTTCCTTTATATCTAATAACTAATTGGTATGTACTTTCTAGAAATTCTGTTAGGGAAAAGCTCTATGATTATTGATCAGATCATATTTTTGTCAATGCTAAATGATTAGATTGTCAAGTCCATTGCACCATCTATCTATGGCCATGAGGATATAAAAACAGCAATTGCTCTAGCAATGTTTGGAGGTCAGGAGAAGAATGTTGAAGGGAAACATCGGTTGCGAGGAGACATAAATGTACTCCTCCTTGGAGACCCGGGAACGGCCAAGTCACAGTTCCTCAAGTATGAGCACCCTGACTTTGTCACAACTAGTTTATGTTGCTAATCACTCAACTAATCTTTAAAGTTATTGTTCTAAGGTACGTAGAAAAAACAGGGCAGAGGGCTGTGTATACAACTGGCAAAGGAGCTTCTGCTGTTGGACTAACAGCTGCTGTGCACAAGGACCCTGTCACACGGGAGTGGACCCTTGAAGGAGGAGCCCTTGTCCTAGCTGATAGAGGGATCTGTCTTATTGATGAGTTCGACAAGATGAATGATCAGGACAGGTAAGAACTCTATATATATCACTTTTGGCTTTGTAATGTTTTTATCAATTGAGCTTAAATTTTTTCCTTCTTGATCAGAGTGAGTATCCACGAAGCAATGGAACAGCAGAGCATTAGCATATCAAAGGCTGGGATTGTCACATCTCTACAAGCTCGTTGCTCTGTCATTGCTGCTGCAAATCCAATTGGAGGAAGGTATGCAAGTACACTCACGATTGAATCATGAGGAAATAATGGGTATAGTTAGCAATGGAACATTTCATATTATTTGGGAATGAAGTGAGTCAATCATCCAAAGTGACAGGTCCCCATCTCTTTTCCTGTCTTCTTAAGCTTTTCTCTTTACCACTCTTAACAATTACAGAACATCTCTTTCCAGGTATGACTCTTCAAAAACCTTGTCACAAAATGTTGAGCTGACTGATCCCATCATCTCACGTTTTGATATCCTTTGTGTAGTTAAGGTGATCTCTTATCCACTTTACAAACTTGTTTCATCTACTTCACATATCGTAGAACTACTTTTAACAGAAGATGATTGCAGGATGTGGTTGATCCAGTCATTGATGAAATGCTTGCTAAATTCGTTGTTGATAGCCACTTCAAGTCACAGC
The DNA here is from genome assembly GCF_013358625.1 of Macadamia integrifolia. Taxonomy (NCBI): domain Eukaryota; kingdom Viridiplantae; phylum Streptophyta; class Magnoliopsida; order Proteales; family Proteaceae; genus Macadamia; species Macadamia integrifolia. The sequence continues at coordinate 46,535,523 of NC_056561.1, read as the reverse complement.
CCAAGGGAGCTAACATGGATGACAACGTTAGCAATTCAATGGAAGATCCTCCAGTCTCTGTGAGGCCAGTTGATCCTGAGGTTTCAATCTCAAGCCCTTGTCTTGCCTTACTCTAGATCTACTTGATTTTGAGAACTTAATGTACAAACGGTTTGTGAAATCAGATACTCTCTCAAGATATGCTGAAGAAGTACATAACTTATGCCAAGTTGCATGTGTTTCCAAGATTGCATGATGCTGATTTGGATAAGCTAATGCATGTTTATGCTGAACTGCGTAGAGAGTCTTCGGTATGACTAAATAAGTTCTTCCACTTATCATAACCCTTGAGTTTTTTTCTTCATTTTCTTCGTGATAAAGGTTTCTTTGTTACTCTTTATGCCATATCCAGCATGGACAAGGTGTCCCCATAGCAGTGAGGCACATAGAATCAATGATACGGATGTCTGAAGCGCATGCGAGAATGCACCTTAGACAGCATGTGACGCAGGAAGATGTAGATATGGCAATACGAGTCCTACTTGATTCCTTCATTTCAACACAGAAGTTTGGGGTCCAGAAAGCTCTCCAAAAGGTTAAATTAATTTCTAATATTTATCTTATCATTTTTGGGGATAGTAGCTTGGTGGTTATTGCTTAGTAGAGCAAGACCGGTTATGAACATCCGGAGTCTTTATCTTCATTTCCAGTTTCAACATCCTCCAGTTAGGTTTTTACCGTGCCTGCTTGTAAACATTGTATAAATTAATCACACTGAAAATGTTTTTCTTCTATTCTGAATCTCACCCTAGAAGCTACATGAATAATGCTCCAAATTTACAGTGTAACTTAGAATAATAACAACGCATGAAATTTAAATGTTGTTACAGAGCTTTAGAAAGTACATGACATTCAAAAGGGAATACAATGATTTTCTCCTGTATCTTCTCCGTGGGCTCGTGAAAGATGCATTGTACTTCGAAGAACTGGTATCTGGGTCGACTGCAGGGCTTAACCAGGTTGAGGTTAAGGTAGAAGAGCTGCAGAACAAGGTAAGAGATGTAGTTCCCTTAATGCATGGACAATTGGATGTTGTAAGTTGTATTTGTTTTCTTTTCACACCCTTCATTTTGCTGCATTTTCCTTTGCGTAGGCACAGGATTATGAAATCTATGATTTAAAGCCCTTCTTCTCCAGCACACAGTTCTCAAGAGCAAACTTTGAGTTGGATGAAGGACGAAAGATTATAAAACATCATCTTGCAAGATGAGGAAGTACAAGATGTAAACATATTAGTTTGACATGGAAGATTGTTTTTTGTTAAGTTCTTCCAATACAGTTTCCATTAAAAGTTGGGACTTGAACGAGGATGTTGAGAAAAGTGCAACCAGAGCTCTGAGACCTGGTTGGCTCTGTTGGGTGCTTGAATTCAATCTCACAAGTATTTGGACTAACAGGCTGCTATTCCTGAAGTTGATGGGCAATGACTGTATACAGTTAAAATATATTAATAACATTTGCTGCCTGTTAAAGAATAGATTTTGTATTGTGGTGCAGTGTAGCTGAACTTTATTAGGTGTAATGAGTAATGACTGGTTGTAACCTATTTTTATGTTGCATAATCGGATCAAGCCCATTGCTGAGAACTCTACTGTCTAAAAGTCGTACCAATCATATCAAGGCTAACCAGTCCGGTTGATATAAGGACTAAAAGCCTGAGTTGCAAAAAAAAAACCAACAAATTAACCAAGGGCAGAATTTGTCTTCGGCTCATGTCTGCAGGTCTTCATACTGTATTCGAAATCAAGCTAATAATAACCCTACCTGTTTGGTGCGTTAGCATTCTGGGAAATTTAAGGATGTGTTTGTTTGCCTCTGGGCTGGGGTTGGGTTGGGAAAGCGGGGCCATTTTTTTAGTGAACAATGCATTTTGTATGTTTGGACTTTGGAGCACGGGTACAAGTACAAACCAAACAAAACTCCTATTGGTCCACGATCTTCACTATAACTCTCTCATTGACACTTTTCAAAATTCCATCAAAATTGTTAAGGGGGTGTTTGGTACGAATATTCTATCGGATTACTTTCCATAGTCATGATTCTTAATTTTTAAAAGTGTTTGGTTGCGCTTGAATAAAAATCTATGTGGACTCATGGAGTTTCTTTGGTTTTGCCAATTACACATGAAAGTGTTTCATCCATAAGTGTTTCATCCATGGATTAACCTAAATAGACTAGCTCATGATCGAGTCACCCGATTTCAACTTTCATATAAAAATCAGTGATTCTGCCATCAGGTTTTTTTTGGGCCTACGATAGAAAGGCAAAGAACACCACAACTCCTCGTCGAAGGTGAGCAATTCCTCTCATCACCTTCCCATTGTTCCTCTGTCTTCTACGACGAAGGTGACCGATTCCTCAGTTGATCTTCCCCATTCCTTTGTCTTCTAGACATTTTTTGGGTAGAGAATATAGTAAATATATTTTGCATTTCATTTACTTTACAAATTGTGTGATTTCCCGTTGCTTTTCATTTACCTTACAGATTGTAGCTTAAGCTAATAACTTTCTCCAACATAAGGAAAGAACCATCACTGATGTTGCTCACATATTCATTTGAGATATTAATAATTGAGGCCATTGCAGAGGCTAGCCTATACTTTGGCAATTTATTTGTGCAGGTTATTATTAAGTTGGTTATAATATCAAAAAATATATATATATATATATATATAGTTTGCTAAGTAAGATGGTTAACAATTAGTAGCTTGCAGCATTTGGACATTAAATCTTGAAAAAAATGATTAAGTTGGTTTACTTTATAGATAGTTTGATTTCCTGTTACTTTTCGTTAACTTTATAGGTTGGTTTCTCAAGGATAGCTTTCCAGCCTTGCCTTATGTTTCATTTGTTTTCTTGTTCTTGTCAGCTATTGCAATTAATCCATATGAATTTGGAAGTCATAATTACTTTATATATCGTGCGATTTCCTGTTACTTTTCTTGCTCCAGTCAGCTATTTCATGAACTAAGGTTCTCATATACTTATTTTTTTTTGGTTTTAAAACTGATAGACTCAGGCAAACCAAACAGTTATCCAAAGAAAATCAACAGATAAACTTATGGTAACCAAACAATTTCCACTCAAAATCAACTGACAAACTTAGGGTAAACAAGTAGTTATTCTGCCTGAAAAATTATTCCATAAAAACTTGCTCAAAGAAATTATGTCCAGAATCAAAAGATGGACTAATAGAATAATCAAACCAAACAACCCCTAAGGTTGTGATGGGTATTAACTTCGGTGTTCTTCAGTCCTCTGACCCCTTCCCCTTTCTTACCAAAAAAAAGGACCCCTTCCCCTTCGACTTCCCTTTCCCATGGGTAGTGATTCGAGTCAGCAACAGATACCTGAAGGACAATTCTCTCCGGAAACAAAGGAATCAAGCTGAGAGTTGTTCTGTTGGGATCGTGGTTTTAATAATCAGGATCAGTCACAGTTGATACCAATCTGGATTGCCTTGAATCAAACCAGATTTACCTCTGTTTTCTGTAACAAAAAAATAAATTAAAATTACAATCACCCAAGAATCGATATCACCCTCCCAATTACAATAGAGTCACCCGATCCAACGTCGATCCCTCAAACCATGATTAATGGTTGGAATTCTTTGAGAAAGGATTGAGAAAAGAAGAGCAAACAAGGAAGACAAGGGAAAAGGTTGGCACAATGCTGTGGTGCCCAACTTTGAGGTTATAATATGCAGAACCAGGGACTAATTTGGTCTCTGCACATTCCAATTCCAACCAGTCCCAAAATTTGACTAATTATCTGATCAGGGAATTGGCAGAATCGGCTCGTATTTAACCAACCCCAATCCAAGTTTTACAAGGAATCTGTTTCTCTGCCCATCAAGTCTTCTTGATCCCAACACGAGTTAGAGCATTACCAATTTTAACAAAATTATATTTAACTTCAAACCAACCCAACTCATTGGAAATCCAACCTTATTTAAGTGTTTCAGATCCAAATAGAACACACATAAGCAGGTTCAAAACAAGGACATTGTGGATGAAGAGGAAAAAGGGAAGGATTTTAGTGGACAGACGAAAATATCCATATTGCCGGCGTCATTCATCATTGAAAGTAAATAATTAAAGAAAAACTATGAACACTAAAAACAGCGAATACTTCATTTGACAATTCACATAGAAAGCTTCCAGATTTTCAGTAAAATATTGAGATGTACATCCCTACAAACCAGGAATACCCCTCCCCCCCTTCTATATCCTATCTATGTATCGTTCTGATAGAGGCAAAGCTCTATTTACATATGTAGGAATCGGACTTGTCGTCCACTAATCCCTACTACGCGTCCAAAAGAGTCCCAAGTAAACAAGAAAAGAACCCAAGAAAAAAAGGGAGCGGGGAGATCATACTTCATAAAGCAGAGCATCAAGAAACTGTAAAACTACTTCTTTGGTGTTTTCTTGGGCGATTTTGGTTCAGCAGCAGCAGCTTTTTCGTCCTTTTCAGTCCTCTTGGGTAGGAGGACTTGATGGATGTTAGGCAGGACACCACCATGAGCAATGGTCACACCAGCCAACAATTTCCCAAGCTCCTCATCATTTCTAACAGCCAGAAGAATGTGGCGAGGAATTATACGGATCTTCTTGTTGTCACGAGCGGCATTTCCCGCAAGCTCCAAAACCTAGCATCGGAACAAGAAAATGAAAAGATATTTATTGAGATAAAACATACTATTATTAATAAAGGGTGAAATCTATTCAAAATTAAAAGAAGAAGATGCATGAAGGTGGAGGTGCTTGCATTTGATTCTACATGCAAGAAAGAGAGAAAAGAAGAAGAAGAAGAAGGAGAAACCTCAGCGGCCAAGTACTCAAGGACGGCAGCCAAGTAGATGGGAGCACCAGTCCCAAGCCTCTGCGCATATCTGCCCTTCTTCAAGAACCTAGCAATCCTTCCAACAGGGAATTGGAGCCCCGCCTTCACAGATCTGGGAACAGGCTTCCTCTTCGCCGCACCTTTCCGGCCTCCGCTTGGCTTCGTCGTCTTCCCGCCCTCCATTTCCAACTTCTAACCAAAGTTCAACAAATAATCTCTTTCCTCCTTCTCCTCCTCCTCCTCCTCCTCCTCGCTCCTCGAATTTGGCGGGATTTCTAAAACCACTTGGATCTGTGACTACCATTTATACAGAAGTAGCGATCCGTGTGATGGAGATATCTGAACCGTTAGACGTCATTATGTTTGAGTTACACGATCTTTGCCTCTTTGTCTCCCCCAATAGGATTTCGACTGTCAGAAACTTTATTTCCCATACTCCAACAGCCCAGTGTTGCTTCTCCACTGCAAACCATCACTATGGCTGTTGACGCTTGTACCCGTCTGCATGATAACACTTTTGGTTTTTTTATTTCATGTTTCTATTTCAGATTTTACAACTCAAATTTCTATTTCTAACTCAGAAACGGATTTATTACGTTTAATGATTTTTTCTTTTGATCTTCCATAAATTTACAAAAATGCAATTGAATACCCAAAAAAAATTGATAATAATAGTGGTGGCCAAGGCGGCGTGATAGATTAGAAAAATTCAACCTCATAAATCGGCTTATAAAGTGAAAGAACCTAAGGCCATATTAACCTTCATATGACTGATACAAAATCATAACACAGTAAAAGAATTCCTCATTCCGTAGCATGATTTGAGAAAAATTGGGCCTAGTAAGGCAGATTAAGGAGAATTATGAACATAAGTTTCAAGTGGGTAGAAACTAGGAATTGGGACTTGATATTATATTGAACCACACGAAACTTAAGCCTGGCTAGTCTGGGTCCTATTTTTGAGAGGTAGAGCCCAATTTTGATCCGACTTGCAGCCATATATCTTGAATCCTCTATTGGATTTAAACAGATAGAAACATGGATTAAATTTGGATATTCCCTAACCATAAGTGGATATGGATACCCATAAATGGATATGGATGTAGATCGAATTTGGATTTTCAACTCTTTGTTTACATCCCTGACTTATGTAATATGAACCTTCCTCCCCTCGATAGATACAATTTATTCTCAATCCATATCTCTAAGTTGTCTTAGGCTTTCTTTGGTATGATTTCTATTTGTATTTATTAACTATTTTTTAGAAATTATTTGTGACAATAAATTATGGACCAGAAATAGTATTGGTTTGGTTACTATTTATAAAATAAATTATATAATGAGAAAATAGGTTTTAGTTTTCACCTTCAACTTTAAGCTTCGAGATAGAGAGATGATAGATTTGGGGTTTTTTATCGAAAAAGTAAAAAAACATACTAAAATTACCTGTTTTCTGTTGATTTTGAGTAATTTAGCACACATGTTTATTTAAGGTAGCAAAAATCAACATAAATGATTTGTGATTTATTCTAATTTATTAGAAATAAATGCTATAAATTACACCAAACACTTGTAAAAATAGAAATAAATGAAATAAATACAAATAAAAGTCAAACCAAAGAGAACCTTAGCTCTTCTCTTCATTCTCTAGAGTTTGTATAAATTTCAAGAACCCTTGATATAACTAATTAGATGTTTTTTATTATAATTGATTATCTAGTATATATATATATATATGAGATTCACGTGCAAATGCACGAGTGGTCTTGTGTGTGTGTGTGTGTGTGTGTGAGAGAGAGAGAGAGAGAGAGAGAGAGAGAGAGAGAGGCAACTAATGACTATTGATAGTTTTCCAGGTATAACTTGCTTTAGAACCTATACCACATACTTTGTTTTTGTAGTTACTATTATGCTACATTACACGGTAAGGTGGGTCTATTCTCCTTAGTTTTTTTTTTTAAATGTAGAACACTCAACAGTTCCAAGTCATAACATTAATTTTTTAAATTAATTTCGCTCTAAGTTTCATAATGCGTGACTCTGCAAAATAGTCTATAATAAGTTTCATCTATGGAAATTTCTTGATAAAATGTTCAAATAATTTAAATATTATAATATTCCTTATGAAATTGAAAGAAATTGGAAATTTTCATCATTGAAACTACCATGATTGAAAATATTTTCCTGATCTAGTTCTTTCTTCTTGCAGAAGACCTGGAGGATTGAAGCCTGTGACTAAAAGGAAAAAAAGAAAAGAAAAGAAAAGGAAAAAACAATAACAAAAACAAAAAGATCAAAGTATAAGAGAAAATTCTTGCAATGTCATAATTACGTTATAATAAAAGAGTATTTAAATTTGTAGACGAAAATGAAAGATAATCTCCATTATTTTTTTTTTTTTATACAACAACAAGTACAAGTGGCACTTCGCACCTTCTAAATTGTTGCTAGGTTTAATGCCATTGCCATTTTCCGTGTTCTCTACAGCGATATCTGCACTCGATTAGTCCTTTAGAGAACCTTAGGAGACCAGCCAGTCCCATCAGCTAGTCCTTTGGAGAAAACACTCAATTATCCTAAAAAGTGGCTTCAAATAATAAATGAAACAATGTAATTCTTAACAATAGGTTTCAGATCAAACATCAAGCAGATAATACTAAGACTTTTAAAGCATATAAAAAATGTTCCACCGCCCACATTCTACCAATTAAAGTTTGTTCTAGCTTTCTGCATCTGGCAATGTCCCATTTTTCAAAATGTAGGAACTTATTCATGGGGCAGTAAAGGATGTGAATTGGAGGACTTGAATTTTGCGCTTATAGGACCTATCCAATCCGTCCACAGGGCAAAAGCATTGGCATCATCACCATGGCAGTAGGAGTGGGTCCCCTAGGGCCATAAATTAATGGCTGCAAGAGAAAAACAGTATCAGACTAGCAATAAGAAAATGCAAGAGCAGTTCAACCATCCAACCGTATTTTGTTCAAAAAGTGCATCATCATAAATAAACTACCAACAAAAGTATCTTTTGGGTGGAGTTCAAGATGTATGGAAAATGGAAAAACAGCGGGGGAAATGGGACGGGGGAACTAATTGTTGGGCAAAGAGGCATCTCACCTGCTCAGATCTTGCAGAACCATACCGAGCACCAAGAGCACCATAGGGACCCCAACCAAACCATAACCAACACGAGGTAGATAGGTTGGAAGCAAAACTACTTTTTGTGAATTCACTTCTCTGTCAACCTTTCGATCTGATTGTGGTTTTGCAAGAGAACACTTCAGCACTTGTCCTGTTAATGAGTATAAACACACTATCATTTATAGCGCCACAATTTTTTTTCCTTTTCTCTAGTTTGGGTTGGGTAGGGGTAAAGCAGGGAAAATATGAGGGTATCACCATCTATTTCATATTTCTTTGTGTTATGTTATTCAGTGCTTTCATGGCACTTGACCTCTCAGCAAAATGAACAAAACCAAATCTGCACTTTTCCTATCCAGACTTTGCAGGTGGTAGCACTACTTTTGTAATCTCTCCATGGTATTCGAATAGTTCCCTTAGCTTATCCTGTGTTATGTTCTTTAGCAAATACTTCACATATACTATCTTCACCTATATGAAAAACAATAGACTGAGCCAACTTAAAGAGAAGAACAACGGACTCCTCAATTAAATGGGGAACAAACCCAATCCTAAAAAAGCAAGAACTAAGAAATTTGACTCCAGTATCTTGATGATGATGGACTACGCGTGGAGGCATACTGTACAACCATGACAATGACGTTGAACTTATTTATCTTTCAAAAAAAATCTGTATCCTCTGTTGAAAATGAAGACCAAGACAGGAGTTTCATGGAACAAGTAAGCAATCTATTGGATTAGACCGATGACTTGTGCCTTAACATGGTGTGATTCTACCACTGAGTTATAAGGGCTCATGTTATTCAATAAGTGAATTAACCCACCATGAGTCTACTGTATTTATACAAATCAAAAAGGAATTTGTATGGATCCATGTAGCTAACCTCCATTAAGTTAGGATAAGGCTGAATTTGTTACATAACATTTGTCTTTAAGAGAATATTCAATCTAACAAGATGATCTATCAAAACATTATGAGTTCTCAAGAGATTCTAAGATCAGTGGTAGGCATGGTCTAATAAACTCAAAAGCCTTACCATGGCATAACTCTACCATTGAGTTAAAAGGGCTTATTCTGTTCAATTCGTGAATTAACCCACTATGACCCAATTTCATTTATAAAAATTAAAAAAAAAAAACTTTTTTAGTCTATAACATTCGTCTTTGGGAGAATATTCAATCAGATGATGATAACCATAAGATCTATCATAATTCGATGAATCCTTAGCAAATTCTTAGATAAGTGGTAGGCATGGCCCTAATAAACAACCATTGGCTACGAACAAGCCATATATGAAAGGAGTACCTGTGAAGAAGAAGCAGACTCATTCTTAGGGTTAGCCCAATTCATAGTTGGAATATTACTATCTAGCTTAAATTTTGAGTTTGACATCTTCTGCCTTGAATATTTAGCACAAGCATGGTTATAATATTAAATGAAAGCAAAACCACAATTACGACTGGAGTTCTGTGGATCTTGCAATTACAAACAAATAAAAGAACAAGTCTTAAATTCAATACATTACAACCAGAACCACTAATAATAATAGACATACAGCTCCAAAAAATAATATACAACAAAAAGAAGTGTAAATTACACCCATGGATTCTAATGTTTAGGGAATCTGCCTTGATGTGAAACAGAGATGTATGAAAGATTTTTTCCATAGAACCGACTTTAGAAGAAAGGAATAATGTGTGAGAGAGAGAGAGAGAGAGAGAGAGAGAGAGAGTTGCCTAGGGTAATATGAAAGTGGGAGAGACAAAATAGTTAAAAAGGAGAGAAAAAAAAAATGATGATGAAGAAGTTAAGGTATTTAAATAAATAAGAAAAATAAAATAATCTAAAAAAAGATTAGCCATGAAGCATGAGTACATGCATTTATATAATAATATGATATATATCCTATGCGGATACAAATACGAATATCACTTCAAGTATTGATGAGGTCATATTTGGATCATCAATAACCAGGTTAAACGGTCTTTAAACGGGCTAGTCGAATGAGTACGAACCTGGACCGCTGTATCTGGACTCTCATGGTCCGCGACCCCCTCTGGGCTCCTTTTTATTAATTTTATTACATTTTGAGAGGTGGAGTTAAGAGGACCATGTGGCCTACTTACTACAAATAACTTTTGTACTTACTAATTACTCCTCCTGTATGGATCTCATTGGTCCCCGACCAGTGAGTAGCACGTTCTCATTCCGTGTGATCGACCGGAGCGTTTGGAATCACGTCATCCTGAACTGGAACTATCAACGTACCGTATTTATCGATCTAATATATTCTCCATTCGTAGGTAGAGGGAGAAAGCAGAGAGTCTTTGCTCTCAAAAATGACGTGGCTATCATGGATTGGTTGATTTCACGTGGCATGTGTTATAATTGGTTTAAACAACTGTGAGAGATGTATTAACGGATCTCTCTCTCTCTCTCTCTCTCTCTCTCTCTCATTTTCTCCTCTCTTAAAATCTAGAAGGAACCCTCTTTTAGATCGTGAAATACCACCGAAGCGAAGCAAGTCTCGAGAACTTGGGACCTTGGACGTCGGCTACTCGGTAAGCTCTCATTGCCTTTCTTGCGTAGGAGATTGCGATCCTTTACGTCTCCGTTCTCTCTCTCTCTCTCTCTCTCTCTCGTCACAACTGTGCTTTTGTTTGGTTTCGATTCGAGATCTGTTAGGGTTAGGTCAATTCATTTCGATTCTCAGATCACAGATCTCGAGACTAGGGGTTATAGATAGAAAGTCTTAACTATGCTTCGACCGGAGCTCGACTGGTATGGATATGTAATTTTTATTTTTTTCTTTGATTGGTTGTGTTTATAGGGTTATGATCGTTCTGATGGAAGGAAAACGGCTTTCTCTGCAATTTATTTTGCTCTTGGTCGTTTCTGTTGCTTCGCAGCTTCGCGCTTCGGATGTGGTAGGTAAAGCTGGATATAATTGGTAGAGCAATTATGCCTCCCCCTCCCTCCCTCTCTCCCTCTCTCCCTCTCCCCCCAAAAAAAAATGCATCAATTTGATTTCTGATTGTGATCTCTTCGCCGTGTGGTTTAGCTGTTCTATGAGCCGTTCGACGAAGCATTCGAGGGACGGTGGATCGTTTCTGAGAAAGATGACTACCAAGGTGACCTTTCGGATATGCGGAAACCTTTTCATTCTTGTGCTATACTTCGTTCTTATATTTGAGAATTGCAAGGTGTTTCGGTTTCCCAGTAACAAGACGCATTCCTATAATTTCTATGCGTGCATGTTGCTTGTTACAGAACTGTTGGTAGATCTGTGCATTCTGTTTAGTTTCCATTCGCTGTTTATCAAGCATGTAGTATGGTCTGCGGGTGATCGTCACACTCATTCTGATGGTTTGCTTTTGCAGGCAATCCTTTTTTATTTTATTTTTTTGGGTGGGGGGGTGTGTGACTGGTCTGTAATGCTATGTATCTCATTTTTTATCTAATTGCCCTTTTTCTCTTTTCGATAGTTGATAAATAGAGTACCCTTATAAGAGTAAAACTATAAAACATAAAATAGTGAATGAAAAAATCAGAGGTAAACTATGACTGTCTCAAATACGTGATAAGTTGAGAGAAAGTTGTTTTAGGTGGCTTGGACATGTACACCTATGTCCTTTGAATGCACTGCTAAGAAAGATTGATATGATACAAATTCGAGGGGTAGACCTATAATGTTTTAAAAGGAAGTGGTGAGAAATGAGATGCATAGATTTGGGTTAAAAACATAGTTGTCACGGCGTCAAATTGATCCAAGGCGGTGGAGGGGTGGCTAATCTATTTGGCGATGAATCGCTCGTTTTGGCGTTGCCATGGTTGTCAAATCGTCCGTGTGTCATTTTTTATTTTTTCTATTTTCTAAAATTATTTGGTATGTTAATTTTTTAGTTTTTATATTTTTTAAAGTTATTTAGCATGCTACAAGCCTAGAATATATACTCTATGACATATAAAACAAACATTAAGTAACATCAAATCATCAAAAAAACAACATAGCCATGTCATAAATAATCAACATAAATTATTGACTTATACAGTTATACATCAAGTCTTCACTCATCAAGTCATAAAAAATCAACATGTACATCACACAAAAGTAAAAAGTAAAAAGTAAAAAGTAAAAGGCTAACCTGTGACTGAAGCTTGAAAGCAATGATTGAAAGTGAATGAGCAATCTGAACAAAATAAAAGGTATATATGTCAATGTATCATATATGAATCAGAGATATTTATTTGAAAACCTAAGAATAGATCAAATGATAAGATAAGTGGCTAACTTGTTAAGCTATCAATGACTTACTGAAGCAATGAAGCTTGATAGCAAATGAACTTAATATAAAATAAAAAAAGAAAACTTAACTAATCATCAAAGTTCAAAGTTAAAGTTTAAAGTTTAAAGTTTAAAATTTAAATTTTAAACAATACATAAAATCCAAACACTCAAACAGTCAAACACAAATAACTTAATCATCATAATCATCTAACAAATCAGCAGATGGTAGATTCTTTTGTTCACTAGACTTTGCATTTTCACCAAAGTTATCTATGACATCCAAGTCATCATTCACATCATCCTCTTCTTCCAAATCTTCTTCCCCATCTGATTCTGATGACACCCCAACAACCCTCCCTCTACCTTAGCGTGTGTAGCACATATTTTCTCTAGAGCTTGATGATTGAGCTCTCCTGGGTCGATTGGGCCCCTCCATTGTTGCCCTCATTGCTCTACCAACAACGTCCCATGTGAGATTAGCATCGGGATGAACTACATTATCCACTTGCTCGCCAATCATCTACTCACTACTCTAATCCAGTTTCTTTAAGCACAAGTGGATCATAATTTTTGTTATCGAGACGCCTTTGTTGAAACCTTTCTTTTAGGCGGTGATTGTATTGAACATAGACTAGATCATTCAAACGTTGATGTTCCAGCCTATTCATCTTCTTGATATGAATCTGAATTCATAAACAATAGAGAACAACAAAGTTATTGTTTCAAAAATAAAAAGTCTAAAATATGAAATAGATGTAATACCTAGCTACTTGCAAACTCAAACGTGTTCCAGTTGCGCTCGCAACCAGAAGAGGAGCAACAAAGCCCTAGAATACGTCTTGCAACCTTTGAAAGCTCAAAAGCATGACCTCCAAATGAACCCCACCAAGTAACTATAAAAAATAAACATATATAAAAATAGCTAGATTAATATTTAATATATCACACAAACAAAGCAACTAAACAATGTTCTTACTAGGTCTCATGGTTGCTCGTGATCTAATCGCCATATCCGAGGCAAAACCACCTCGAGAATATCTATACAAAGTGGCTTGGGTATTTATCTTGTCTTGTAAAGCTGGGTCATGTAACATTCTTTCAATGACTTCATTAAATGCAAGCTGTAGAGAAGATATAATTTGGTAGCCACCATCATCACCTTCTTTATAAGAAAAAAATTTGCCAGGATTAAGAAATATTGTTGCTTCATACAAAGGAGGCCCCATCGGAATCTCCCAATGCCTGTTAACAATATCTAACACTTTCTTGTATTGCCTTTCTCTATCTCCAAAATCTTCTTTTATTTTCTTTTTTGCCTCATTCATGGCAAATTGAACCTCAGGCATAGAAGGCCTCTCATCACGGTCCACAATCCTCAAGACAGTAAGAAGTGGCTTTGAAGCTCCAAGACAATTTTTCACACCATTCCAAAATGCTACAGCAAACACCGTCTCAACCACTTTCTTCCTAGCCTCGGTCTTTGCCAAATTAGAACTAGTCCATTCTTTAGAAATAAACAAATGTCTTAAGTCATTTTTATGTTTTAACAAGTTTTGAATTGTCAGAAATGCAGTTGCAAATCTAGTAGCTGCTGCGCTTACAAGATCCCTCCCATTTATTCTAGTTCTCATTGCATCAAGAATACGTGTGCCTGTAGATGAAGTTGATTACTTTTTTTGCCTTATCACATTCCTATTAGATTTCAAGAATCATATTTCCTCCAACATTAGGTCAGTGCAATGCGCTGGACAAGGAGTCCAATATAACTTTGTCCTCTTCTGCATCAGCATTGTACCAGTTAATTTATAAGTCGATGCATTATCTGACACAACTTGCACAACATAGTCCTCACCAATTTTTTGAACTTTGTTGTCAATCAATTCAAACTTCTCTGCAGTTTGAGATATACTAGATGCATCAATAGATTCCATAAAATAAGTCCTCTCTGGACTGTTAGCGAGGAAATTAATTAAATGCCTTCCTCTTTTATCCGTCCACCCATCAGTCATTAGAGTGCACCCATATTGCTTCCAATACTCTTCATATTTATTCTTCATTTCTGCAGTTCTATCCTTTGCTGCCTTTAACAATGGTACTCTCACTTCATGATAACTTGGGGGCTTATATCCTGACTCGTACTGTGCAATAGATTCCACCATCACTTCAAACCTCATTGACTTAATAGCATTGAATGGAATACCACACTGATAAACCCAGTCAACAATGTGATTATCAATTCTCTTTTTTTCTTTCGCTGATCTAAACCGGTTCTCTATGGTAGTCTGAGTATTACCTTTAAGATGTCTCTTAGCAACCACTTGCTTAGGAGTCCGTCTAACATGAGTATCCATGGGGCCCTTTGTGGCTGAATGACTACTTTCTTTCTCTTAGCAGCTGTCCCAGAGCTAGGAATAAGTCTAGAGGTTGTAGAAGGAGTCCTACTAGACTGTTTTTGACCTTCAACTTCTATATCAACACCAGCACCAACACCAACACCAACACCAGCACCAGCACCACCACCAACATCAACATCAACATCAACATCAACATCATCATCATCCAAAATGTCTTGCATCATTTTCTTTTTATTACGCATAAGAACTGGATTCATCTCTGTAGCAAGCGCTACAGTTGTCTTGGTACACTTAGCAACATCTCCATATCCACCCACCAAATATTGTTTAACCTTTTACTTCCACACTTGAGGTTTTTTCCACAAAGAGTGCACTTAACAAGGTTCTTGTCTGAAAGGTCAGGCCAATACCCATACTTCCACCCAGGGTCATTTGATTTGGCCTTCCTAGTTGGGTCTCTGGACGGATTATACGCAGCCGTGCTTATATTATCACCCCCACTACTACCACCAACAATACCATCCATTATGAACTTCTATAGTCCTACTATCCTACAAGCTACAAAACAAAGTAACAAAGTATGTTAAGTGTTAACCAATAACATTAACATGATAACATCAACTCATCAAGTATTCAAGTTATAATTTATAAAACAGAGTAACAAAGTATGTTAAACAGTAACATTAACATTAAGTATTTAAGTATACAACTATACAAGTTGTAAAGATATAAACACTTTGTTAAACATTAACATTAACATATATGTTAACATAAAACCATTAAAACAACATCAAAATCCAAAAAAAATTCAAATCAGTAGTTAGAAGCAACTTAACAAGTGATATAAGAAAGGATTAAAGTAAGGCAGTAAAACAAGTAATACAATACTTTGATTAAGAACTAATTCTATATTTCTATAATTCTATTTATGCTGTTAAGAAACATTAGTCATAGAAGGAGGAATAGAGAAGGAGAAGAATTGAAGAAGAAGAAGGAGAAAGAGAAGGAGAAGAAGAAGGAGAAAGAGAAGCAGAGAAGGAGAAGGAGAAGAAGAAGAAGAAGAAGAATTCAGCAGCAGAAGACGAAGGAGGAGAGAAATGAGAAGGAGAGAAGAAGAGAAGAAGAGAAGAAGGAACAGAGAAGGGGAAGATCTGAAGAAGAAGGAGAAAGAGAAGCAGAGAAGAAGCAGGAGAAGAAAAGAAGAATCAGAAGACGTAGGAGGACAGGAGAGAAGGAGAGAAGAAGAGAAGAAGGAAGTTGGGAATAGAGAAGGAGAAAGAGAAGCAGAGTAGCAGAGAAGAAGAAGAATAAGAAGCAGAAGACGAAGGAGGAGAGAAGGACTGAAGAAGAAGAAGAAGAAGAAGAAGAAGAAGAAAGAGAAGCAGAGAAGAATAAGATGAAGAAGACGAAGAAGGAGTAGAAAGACGTCGTAGGCGGCCCCTTATCTTGGTTTTGCTGCCGGAGAAGGAGAAGGTCAGCAGTCGCAGGTCAGCTTCGAGGGTTCAGGTTCATTGCCGGTGCCAGAGAAGGAGAAGGTCAGCAGTCCAGGGTCAGCTTCAAGGGTTCAAGTTCACTGCCAGTGTCGGAGAAGGTGAAGGTCAGCAGTCGCAGGTCAACTTAGAGGGTTTTTGACTTTCAATTTGAGAAATTGGTGTCTTTTGTATTTCACCTAAAAAAAAAAAAACAAAAAACAAAAGGCGATCGATTAGTATAATAGGCGTGCGATGGCGTCCATGGCGCTGCCTTGGCGACGCCTATACGACCTTGGTAGCCTTTAATCATGATTCCCATAAATCGGTGTATTGCCATGCCCTCGGATTTCCGCTTGGACGCCAAATCGCCGCCTAGGCGACGCTGTGACAACTATGGTTAACAACAAATTTTTCTTGCCATAAAGTTTGATGGCAAAACAGGATCCTTATAGTCGACCTCATTTAGTTGGGATGAGACTTTAGTTGGGTTGAGTTATTTCTTCTAATTCAGATGAATTTTCTGGTGTATTGTGTTAACTTGGATAAAGAACCCATAGGGCATACAATTTGCTGGGAAGAAGCTTCCTCCCCCCCCCCCCCCC
>NC_056561.1:46508394-46518761 GCF_013358625.1 Macadamia integrifolia | reverse complement strand
CTTTTTTTCTTTGCCGGGGGAATTGTTAACCATTCTCTCTTGTTTATTTGCTTCACAATGTGGAGGCTGGTTCTGATTAATATTTATTATACAATATATTTTCTTGCAAAGTAAGTAATTAAAAGAAAATTGACTTCTCAATTCAGTCGGTAGTCAGTACCTACTTATTTAGTGAGCAGGATTGAATAATATTGTGATTGAGGTATCATAGTACTGGTCTTGGATTTCCCCTTTTTCCCATTTCCTTCTCCATGTCAAACAACTTTGAGAAGTTGTGAACAAACTAGGTTTTTGCACTTGCCTCTACTGTTTGGTTATTAAACACTAGCTACTCAAGTATCCACTTAGGTAAGGAATTAATGATGGGACCCAGATGGGCCTGTCTGTTTTCTCATTTAGGTTCTGAGACATTGCCTAGCCTGTGTGATCTGTAGTCTCAAAAGATGAGACCATGGCTCGGAATGGCCATTATTGTATTTCATCTGATTCACAAGGGGAAAGTTGCTGAAGTCCGTATGTACTATGTCGTCTACCTTGCATCCTCCCCCCCCCCCTTTTGGAAGGGGGGTTCTTGGGAGATTAAATGGACCCTTTGGTTCTTAAAAAGTTCAGTCATGTGGAATCGAAGATATTGAACTAATATTTGTTTTTCAGCCAGCTTATGACTACCCATTGTTTGTTGTAAAATTTGGATTTGTATGACTTCCCATCTGTCATTTTTCTCTGGGACATGTGGAATACTGTCATTACTTTTCTTGTGTCATCCCGGAGTTGTCGTGAATTCTTCTTATACGATGTGTGTGAGATGGCACTTCTTGGTCTGGTCTTGATTATAGTGTCTAGCTTTATACTCTTTTTTGTCTTCCATGACATCAACTTGGTTAATTATGCCCTACAAGAATTGTTTGGTTGTCTTTTCCAATCAGAGATTTATGTCTGTTGGCCTATAGGTGTATGGAAGCATGCAAAGAGTGAAGGACATGATGATTATGGGCTTCTGGTGAGCGATAAAGCTAAAAAATTTGCGATAGTGAAGGAGCTTGACAAATCTGTTAACCTTAAGGATGGCAGTGTCGTCCTGCAATTTGAGACTCGCCTTCAGAATGGGCTTGAATGTGGAGGTGCATACTTGAAGTACCTGAGACCCCAGGATGCTGGATGGAAAGCCAAGGAATTTGACAATGAATCTCCCTATTCCATCATGTTTGGGCCCGATAAGTGTGGTTCCACAAACAAGGTGCATTTCATCCTCAAGCACAAGAACCCCAAGAGTGGGGATTACGTTGAACACCATCTAAAGTCTCCTCCATCTGTCCCTTCAGATAAACACTCCCACGTTTATACTGCCATTCTGAAACCTGATAATGAATTGAGAATTCTGATTGATGGGGAGGAGAAGAAGAAGGCTAATTTCCTTTCAGCTGAAGATTTTGAACCTCCACTGATCCCTGACAAGACTATTCCTGACCCTGATGATAGGAAACCTGAGGACTGGGATGAGAGGGCCAAGATCCCTGATCCAAATGCTGTTAAGCCAGATGACTGGGATGAGGAGGCACCCATGGAAATTGAAGATGAGGATGCTGAGAAACCTGAAGGATGGCTGGATGATGAGCCTGAGGAGATAGATGATCCGGAAGCTACAAAACCAGAAGATTGGGATGATGAAGAGGATGGTGAGTGGGAGGCACCGAAGATTGAAAACCCAAAGTGTGAGACGGCACCTGGTTGTGGTGAGTGGAAAAGACCAATGAAGAGGAATCCTGCCTACAAAGGAAAATGGCACGCCCCACTTATTGACAACCCAGACTACAAGGGTATTTGGAAGCCACAAGAGATCCCGAACCCTAGTTACTTTGAGCTTGACAAACCTGACTTTGAGCCTGTTGCTGCCATTGGAATTGAGATATGGACAATGCAAGATGGGATTTTGTTTGACAACATCTTGATTACCAGTGATGAGAATGTTGCAGAGTCATATAGGGAGAAGACATGGAAGCTGAAGTTTGAAGTTGAGAAAGAGAAGCAGAAGGCTGAGGAAGCAGCTGGTGGTCTTTCAGATGGGTTATCAGGCTTTCAGGTGATGTTCTTGCTTCCCACCTGTTTGTGGTTCACTTTATTCATTATCTATGTTAATTTGTGTACGTAACAATAACTATGATTAAATTGCAGAAGAAGATTTTTGACCTTCTTTACAGGGTAGCTGACATTCCTTTCTTGGATGCGTATAAGCTTCAAATTTTGGTAAGTCACTGGGTTATATTTTCTCCCCTGCATGCTATTGCTTTAAGTGAGTGTTGTTAAGGTTTCATCACATGGGTTACTTGTCCTACAGGATCTCATTGAGAAGGGAGAGAAACAAGCTAACCTTACAATAGGCATCCTCGCCTCCATTGTGGTGGTTATATTGACTGGTTTCGTTAGGCTTCTCTTGGGCAAGAAGAAACCAGCTGTAAGCATTTGATAAGCTGATTCTTTTCTTTGACAGACAAATCTGTTGTTGCTTCGTAGTTGTGCACAGCTTTTTGATGATTTGAACTGATGTTCAGCACGTTGCGTGATGTTGTGCAGGTTAAGGTCGGAAATGAGACCAAAAGCAGTGTCCCTGCAGAGACTACGGGTGATCAAGGAAGCAGTGGAGCAGAGGAAGAGAAGGAAGACGCTGCTGCTCCTCGCAGGAGAGCTAACAGACGTGAAACTTGAGGACAGAGGATAGGCTGCTGGTTGTAGTAACTGGTAGGAGTTGGAAAATTTTTGACGTGTCCGTGGATCAACAACTGTTATCTAAGTTCTTGATAAAAGCCCCATTCCTAATTTTTTGCGTTTTCAATACGTTAGGTTGCCGAGTGTAAATGAGACGTTTCCCTGAGTTGCGATAATTAATTTCTTTCCTAAGTAACTCTGATTGGAATTCTGTCTTGATTTATATATATGGAATTTGATGTGTACCACAGGAGTGGATAGCTTATACCTCTGGCATTAGATGGTTTGGATTTTTGGTTCGTTTTCAGCTTTTATTAGGTGGGTTCGGAGTCAGGCACTCAGGCTGTGTGAAAATCTTGATTCGCTATGTGCCAGACTAGCAGGATCTCTTTGAATCCTCAACTTCGTGCAGATAATGTTTCCTTTTAAAGTGTCTAATTGATTGAATCTCTTGGCAAATTTGATTGCAAATTACCCAATTTTGGAGGAGGCTGCAGTTTCATTTGGCCGTTTAGCTTCTTCAAAGGATTCAATTTCTCGAGTAATCCTTGAGCTACGAAAACAGGAACGGGATAAAGAATTGTACAGAAATTTAGATGATATGGATTCCAGCTAAATTGGAGGCCTTTAGAAGATATGGATTCCAATCAAGTTGCATGATAGATTAGAGTGGGGTTTTATCAGGGTTGTTTTTGATAGATTACAGTGGGGTTTTATCACGGTTGTCCTTGAATTGTTGGGGTCCTATTTATTTATTTTTTTGTGGTGCAAAGTATTTTCTTCTATTAAGTTAAGAGGATTGATGTTTTGGGTATATTGAGGCTTCTGGAAGCCCGTATATTTTTATCATTGTTACGGAAGTGCTTTCCCTGCTGCTTTGTGTTTATGATTGCTAGACGTTTATTCTTCGTGGAGCTACTTAGTGAAGAAGATATTTGTAACAATTTAATCTACTTGGCACTTCTTCATGGACTGTTCGGGCCAACACATCCATAAAAGTGGGGGTCTATTTTTAGTGGGAATGTGTCTCATGATTATAAAAGATAATCACCTCTTAGGTATCAATCAGATGTCTACAGATGTTTATTTAGGCCACTAAAGTCTTTCATCCTAGGCCCCGTTAAATTCTGCTGTTGATCGGGCAGAGAAATTGTTAGCTACTTGGAAACTCCATCTTTTGTGTTTCTTCTTCTTCTCTTCTTTTTTTTTCTCCCAAAAATCTTTGGCGTAATTTGGATTCTATTAATTCCAATTTTTGTGCCAGAAGAAGACAAAAGACAGAAGCAGTGCCATACCTGGCGTAAGGTGTGTTCTTCCAAAGGGATGGGTGGTCTTAGGTTGAGGGATTCTTCCACT
Organism: Macadamia integrifolia; assembly: GCF_013358625.1. NCBI lineage: Eukaryota > Viridiplantae > Streptophyta > Magnoliopsida > Proteales > Proteaceae > Macadamia > Macadamia integrifolia. The sequence goes on along the minus strand of NC_056561.1, from coordinate 46,514,702 downwards.
CATAACAAAGCTTTGTTGATAAAACTTAGGTGGAAAAAAGGCTTTTAAATAAAAACCAGTGTTTATGGTCTTCTATACTGCGTGTCAAATGTTTTAATAATAAAAATCGTTTTTCATCATTTTTTTTTTGGCTGCAAATTATTGGACAATTCTGTGTTGCTTAAGAGAGGTTCTTCCATTGGTCGACATCCTTAATTTCATAGATGATCATGAATGGAATACCTGTTTTCTTTCCAGACTGGTGCCTCGTCATGTTGTTTCACCTATTTCGCAATTCCATTATCTGTTAATCCATGCCATGATCAGTGGTTCTTTCCTGCTTCTAGATCGTATTAAGTTATCCACCAAGGTGGTTGCTACAATTACATTTGGCGTCTCAGGTATGTGACCTTTACCGGTTCACGTTTGGCCAAAAAAAAAAATAAATAAATAAATACAAAAATAAACGCATGTGGCCATCCCAGTATCGTTGCTAAACCTTTGTGTTATTACAGAACATTCTTCTTCTATTGTTTCTCCACGTTCGAGACATTGTAAGCTCTTGGCTCTCTTAATTTTATTCTCTTTGTTCATTAGGGAAAAAAAAAAGGGGTGCGGTGTGACACAATAACACATGGTAGGAAAGCTGCTCCAGTTGGAATGATCACATACCCACTTTCCTCTAAACCGGCGTATCAAGGACATGCAAAAAATACACGAATCGAACGAAAATGAAATTCACTAAAACGAGAAAAATCTGTGAGTCTCTAATGGCCGACGTTCACCTTATTAATAAACTAATAGGAAATAAACCAAAAAGGAACTGGTCTCTCACCTCAAGTTGACAGAAAAAGAAGCCGAGGAAGATAAAAAATAGTTGCGAACCCAGAAGAGAGAGAAGGAGAAGGGGAAAAAAAAACCTATGATAGCTCTCCCAGTAAGTCTACTATCCTCTGCTACACTTAAATAAGTTGTTACCCGCATGATAACACACCAATAAATGGTCCAGTATATGGAAGTGGGGAGTTGTATTTAGCGGCGACCAGCTGGTTTCCTTACAGGTGCTGCAGAATCCTCATCATCTGACTGGATATCTCCGTACTGCCACATCTTCAGCCTCTCACGTTTGGCTTTTGCCTGGAATTCTTCCAGATTGTCCAGGGCCTGCTGTCTTTCTCTAGTATCCCATCTCTTCCTTCTTTCCAACCTTGCAAGTCCTTCCTGAATATGGCAATTTTTTTTCCAAAAAGAAAATTAGAAGAAAAAAAATATATATATTTAAAATACGGAGGGCTCAAATGAATGTAACCAAAGATCTGGGTCAAAAGAAAGAAATCCACAATATTTAGTAAAAAAAAAAATGCTAAGAATATGAAGTAAATTGTTTGCTTTTTAGTTGTTAATGAAGTAGATTCAGAAAACAAGTAGATTGAGTCGAGCAGGCTATTTTTTGTCTCCACTTCTATTTACAAATAAATAATGAAGAGTCAAGACTATATTCATGGTATAAACCGCATTTTTAAATTGAAAATCAATCAACCAGCTACTTGGATCCAACTCAAGTAGAACATACTAGTTAATTCTTGCAAACTAAAATGAACTTAATATTCAGTGAAATAGAATTGATCAATAAGATGAAATTCTGGCAAAACTATTCCTAACAAGAAAGTTGAATATAATGCTTCAAAGGGAAATATACTTGAAAGCACAAAGAAATTGAAGATCAGAAACCTTTTAATAGAGCCAGGAAAAAAACACTCGAGTCACCACACAAACCTGTAGCATGGCAGCATTTATACTTGAACTAGCTTCAACATCCACCAGAGTTACATACAGAATTGTCCCCGTCCCCTGCCCTTTCACTTTTCCTCCTGAGGTATCCTTCTCCTCAACCATTGCCCTAAGCTCTCTGGAATTGTCTAGAATGCAGTGGCTAAGATACTCAGCCGCTTCTTCACCAAAATCCTCCTCCAAGCTTGGGACCTTTATGTATGCAAGGCTGCATAACTGAGCAAGACCAGGTCCAGAGGAGACGGAAGGATCAAGAGGCCGTAATCGACTGTATGGAATTTCTTCTTGGTTCCCATAGTCAATGTAGAAGACTTCAAACAAGTCTTTAGGGGATTCTACAGCTCCTCGGGGTGCATTTACAATCTGAAAACATCGAATATATGGTTTCTCTAGTCAGACTAGCTTATAATCGTTAAAATTATCAAACATGGTAAAAATTATGCTAAATACAGAAAATTATAAACCATGTATGTGCAACCGTGGGCAAGGTGATTGTGCTTCAAGATTCTTTAGAGCGGTAGATAAATACATCAATTTTCAAAACCATGCAGAAGAGAAACAAATTAAATTTCATTCTGAAAATTTTCAAAAAGTTTATAGTAAATAAAAATAGTACTTTTCTAGCCAGTAATTAAGAGAGTAGAACCAAAAAGTGGGTCAAAAAACCAAATTCTCGAGGTAAATTTATACCCTTCTAGACACCCCATCCCACTGCCCCAAAAAAAAAACATTAAAAATTACCACCTGTATGAATAGTGGAGTAAATAATCTAAACTCAAATAAAGTTTCGTTAAAAAGGCATTCCAGTGCAAAGCAACATACTTTTGAGTATCAGCCATGTGCTGTGATGGATATGGGAGATAATCATTAACAGAGGACAATCAGGGTTCGGGTGGTGATCTGCCATTAATAGAGAGAAACTATAGCCTAAATCTCTTGCCTATCATAAATAGGCTTTTTTGACGACAGATATTAACAAAATGTGCCAAACAAATGGAACCTTTTAAATATCTAAATCCAGTAGGAAAAATCACGACGCTCTGTCATTACATCAATTCAGATACCATAAGATATCACCGCAGATAAAAGTTAAAAAGAAAATGCAACGGCTGTAACCAATGGTTGGAAACTGCTGCATTCATCTAATAGATGCATGTTATCAAGATTATAATAAAGAAGGAAAGATTCATTTATTTTTCAATACCACCATAGGCAAGACGGCAGTATTCTAAAAGCAGCTTGACTAAAATTTGTCGCTAACATATGTATGATATAACCATTGCATTGAATCAGAATCAAGAATTTGTCATTCCTACCATTGCTCGGTTCCAAGAATTATCCATCATAAACTGAGCAAGGACGATATCTCCCTTTTTTGGATTAAAAGCACCAATGACAGGAGCTTCTTGAAGGCTCAATGACTCAAGTTGCTGCTGGATAGAGATCACTTTCTGATCTTCAACTGTTTGGACATAGAACCTACCGCTACCCAGAACTTCCGTAACCTTCACCTGGAGGAAATATCAGGAAGGTAAGTCATTCACTTGAAAACAGACAAAGATGATGCCAAATAAGCAAAATACCATCACCAAACACCTTTAGCACTTCCTTCTGTTTGCTTTCTGCAGTCGAGCCATTAGCAACTTCTTGTCCTTCAACATAGTTCTCCCATATCTGAAATAAACCAACCATAAGCAATATCATAGGAGGAATAAATCTTTACTGAAATAACTAGTACTACTCACTTTCAATCTTTGTCGCTTCGCAGACTGCTCAGCCTGCTCAAGAAGGTGAGCATCCGGAATCCGATCAGTGCCGAAGGCAGTTTGGAGCCTTGCCAGACCAGCTTCTAGAAGTGGCACAGACACATTGGTCTTTGACTCCCACAAGGATCCTATGAAAGTTCCAGTTCTATCTACCGTTTCTACTTCAATCTGGCATTAACAAATAAAAAAATCAATATCCCAAATAGAAAAATGGAATAAATCCCTTAAATGAGGAATTCCAGTACCTCAACATCTCTTTGCAGTATTTTCCTTCTCATTAGAGCCATTGCTTCATCAGAATACGGCTCACCCCGACCTGGGCATCTAACACCAGATAATGAGAAGGCAATGCTGCAGGTTTCCTTGGGAATTAGCAATTTAAATCGATGACCACTGAGGACGTATTCCACAACAGCAGGCAGCCTTCTGCTCCGTTGCAAAAATGGCAAGAAATCTTTGGCTTTCTTCACAGATGCCTGAGATGGACAAATGTATTACAAGAATCTGAGAATTTCATAGCAATGGCCTCTGAACAAAATATTTTTTTAAGGACAAAAGAAAAGAAACATAAAAATAGTTCCAGTCTAACCATCGTCAGGTCTGTTATGTGCATCACAGGAGGATCCTTGGCAGAATGTATCCCTTTCTTCCCAGAAATTGCGCGTGCTTCAGCAGCAACGAGGGTGTCATAGTAGTTTGATCTTTCATCAAAATCTCGGTGTTTTATAACTGTTCCAAAGCCCCGGCCAACAACAAGTTCAGCAACATTTATCCCCACTGGCTGACTTCCAGCTGAAGGGGGAGCAGATACTGCGTCATCAGCATCAACCTTGGAAGAGGACACCAGGAAGACTGATCCAAAGTCCATGACCCTAGAATCAGCTGCGGCAACTGTTGGCAAAGATCCATCAGCCAACCCAACCTTCCTGGAATATTCCATTGAAACATTAACCTGAGAGTAGGCAAGCAATTGATTAAAAAATGTTCCATAAACGACCAGATTCAAATTATTAACAGAAAAAAAAGACAGATAAGCTACAATATTGAAATAGATGAGAATCAATTGCAGTGACCTGCATATGTACCGACCTGACGATCAATAAGACGTGTGCGCAGGAACTCCCTTGCTTCACGGGCATAGGAAGCAGGTTTTTCATCTCTACGAGGATTGCCCATTTTGGGAGACCTGATGCTTGAAAGATTGACTCGTCGCTCTGCCAGTGGGCTACCATAAGGGACAGCGTCGTCAGCAACAATAATGCAGTCACCACTTACAACCTCCACCACCTGCGAAAATTTGACGGGAAAAGTCAGATGGTAGAGATAAAAGACGTAATCACTTCAAGAGTATGGACTTCTCAGAAGGCATTGGTTGGAAATCCACTTACTTTCCCAGTGAAATTCTGATCATGAATAGCTTTAGAATTAGAAGTAGGAGGAACGAAGTTTGTCCAGATCCTCAAACGGTCCTTCTTTGCTTGCAGTTCAGCAGTTTTCAGCCGTCGTTTTGCATCTTCCTCCATCATATTGGCACTCCAATCCACATATTTAGCCAAACCCTTTTATGTTTTAGAGAAAGAGAGAAGTCAGTTGGCTACAGATAATGACCAGCAAGAAAAGAATATCACAGCAGCAATGGCCCAAGATGTAACAACATGCATCATAAGAGTTATGGAGGAGAAATTAAAACAAAGGCTTCAAAGTTACAAGGATTGAAAAGAACACAACAGAAGTGATTGGGTATCATTAAGGAAAAATAATGGAGGAATTTCATCCCTCCGGTTGTTTAGCATGACATAATGCGCATCCCAACAAGCTTTGAATAGTGGAATGGCAAAAATCAAGACTCACATAAGCATGCCTGCAGCTAGTTACTGTATATTAACTAAAGTAGCATGAAATAACTGTTGCTGCTGCCACTAAATCTCACATTTTACTTTACAGGTAGTTTCGACTCTGTCCTCACTCCGCAACCCCCTGCTCCTAGAAATGAGATAAGTGTCTCATGAACACAATAATATTTTCTAAAACACCACCCACCTATTCTTCAACTGTGGTTTCTCCATTAATTCATTATTTTCCCCATCCCCCTGCGTCCCTTGGCACAAAATTGTCTGGTTCAAAGCCTACATCCCACACCACAGCTTCAGTGTCTAGAGAGCTCTTCATTATTTTCCCCTTCCTCCTGCGTCCCTTGGCACAAAATTGTCTGGTTCAAATTCCACATCCTGCGCCACAGCTTTACTGTCTGGAGAGCTCTCTCCAACTGCTTCCCCACCCAAGACTTCTTATCTCCCATCATATCCCTGCCTCCCCCCCCCCCCCAGCTGCTGCCTCTGTCGGAATGGCCAAGAAGACATCACCCGCCTAATCTTTGACTGCCTTTCTCCCCCCACATCTGGAAGCTAGTCCTTTCCAAATGTTGGCCTACCCGGAGAACCCCCCTCCCCCTACCGAGAGAGTGGCTATGGATTGATATGACTTTTTCTGGTTCTTCCATTTGCGACACTCTCGGAACTATCTTTTGGGGCTACTATCAATCATATTTGGATGTAACGCAACCTCTGTAGGTGGACTTTCAACTCTAGATCTTTTGATTCGATTTGGAAGGCCATCCACTTTAAAGTCTCCTCCAAACTTGGTTCTCTCCCCCACCTCCCAGTTATTGACTCCCCAAGGAACATGCTTTCTGCTGTTTCCTGGGGGCTTCCTCTGTCAATTCTGGCTCCCCCTCCCCCTGCCCTTTAGAGTTGTATCCCCTGCCTCTGGCTT
>NC_056561.1:46435288-46508374 GCF_013358625.1 Macadamia integrifolia | reverse complement strand
CCCCCCCCCCCTTTTTTCCTTTGTATTTAATTTTGATATTCATCCAAAAATATATTATATTCTAAAACAAAGCCATCAAATGCCCCAATGAATCCCAAAAGTAATCAGTCTGGTTGGCTCTGATCCTTACCCTAAGTTAGCTACAATTTGCAAATACTAGCCAAAGACAAAACAGATGGGCCACAGCTGATACTTGTATCCTCACTCTAAAAGGATATGAAAACAACCGTTTCAAAGCCGCCGATCTAACAAGGAAAATGAGAAGGTAGAACCAACATTGTTTTTGTTAATTGATTTAATTTTTAAAGAGATGTCAACTTTCTTGAAGTTCCCAAATGGGCAAGGCATGGGCCGTGGATGGAGCTACATCTGCCTGGCTCCATTTACAAACAACTGATGAGAAAACTAAATATCACTACAATTAGTAATGTTTGTGTTTTTCATAGGGACTTGCACTGTAGCCATATGGTAGGCTATTAATGAATGTGTGTGGGTCAATGTGATGGGGAACCCCACTCCCACCAACTCACCTGGTCCAATTTCATCCCAAAATGAGCAGAGGATCTGCCCCAAATTGAGTCCAAAGTTTCATGGGCCAATCATTTATAATGGGAAAAATTGCACTTAACTGCCCTGTCAAGAAATGCCCAGCTTGACGCTGGCTTCTTTAGCCATGTGAAAGGAATCTATTGTAAAACTAACCACTGGATTAGCCACAAGTGAAGTTTTGGGACCCCACTCCGCAGCGAACCATGTTGGAGCTTTTATCATTTAATCTCCAATATTAACTCAACGTCGCCCTAATGTTGCCAAAGTTAAAGTTTCCATCCAATATTCACTACAAGTGGTAAATCAGATGGCTGACACTTGCTAGACTGATATGTGTGATGATGTGGCCAGCACATCCATGAAATTTGAGTCAACAGAGTAGCCATATGGCATATATTCAGGTTGTTAATACAGCCTTCTCTTATCAGACCACCCAGGAAACTTGGCCATTTTATACAAATTGAATGTAGTGGCGTTTTTGTAATTCTATACAACTTCAGAATCAACTTTGAGGCACTTCCCTGCTAGTCTCAGAATGAAACGTGACCCATAAAATGGTCCTGATTGCTTGCTTGATAGACCAATGCATGTCGGCAACATAGCAGGTTGGGAAAGATAACAACTGTAACTGTTATAACAACAACAATAACAGCATTTCGGGTGGCATTGGTAAGGGAAAAATTGAGGGAAGGTCCAAAGTTATTGCAGTGGAAGCTCTCAGACAAATCTTCAAGTGATAAAGGACAAAATCTAGTTCTAGGGTCAGTGTATAAGTGTTGTTCCATGACCCCATCCTCTACTCTTCTTCTTTCAGGTCTTCTATCTTTGTGGTGTCTCCAATTAGTTGGTCAATCTTTTGGGGCATTTCATGGTTGAATTTCGAAGTCTGGATCAAGTTGTTGCCTTCGTGGTGCTGTGTTGATTTTCTTCCTGGCTCAGCATTGGTGGTGGTTAATCTTGTATTTGCTCGGGTCCTTCTTAGGTTGTATAGGCAATTGTTTTATGCCTGCTTTCTTTGAGCTGTTTGATTTTTCCAGGAGGCAGTTTTTTGTGTTATGCTGTCAATCTCAATTCCTCTAGTCAATTGTTTTTTTTCCACCAATTAATGGTAATAATAGCAAAGTTGATCTGTTTTTGTGCAGTTCCACTAGTTATGGCTCAATTTTAATCGCAGTTACAGGAAGGTGAGAAATAAATGCATAAACATTAGTTAGTGTCTGACTTATCTAATTCCCTACATTTGAATTAAGATCTCCCATTCTCATTTTGCAGAATAATCAATAGGAAATGAAATCCAAGAAAATCGTTGTCAATTCAGATTTCCCTCAAAACTTTCTTCTTCTTTTTTTTCTTTTGGGGGGGGGGGGTTTATCATATGAAATGGTAAAAGCGCACATTGCTAAGACAACAGTTGCATAGTGTAAAGGAGTATGAATGAAGAGATTTAAGAAACTCAATTCATATTGTATAACTACTAAGAAAAATATTACCAATTCATAGTACAGCACACAAAATATTTTAATTCCAACAAATTTCTTCTCCCCCACATTTAGAAGAACAATCAATAAGCACCAAATCCACTGCTTATTTGCAGGTTCAATACATTGCAACAGGATCATTGCTTATATCTTCCAATCATAGTTACTCGGAACAGAGACCAATTCTTGACATTGCACCCATCAACTAAAAGTGCCAACAAAAATAGCCATAAAAAATAAATAGCACAAAATATGATGCATTGCATAAATAAACGACATACATTTTCTACAAGCTCCAGAGCAAGATCCTTTGCTGAATCACCATCAGGATAATATACTGATCCAATAAGGTTGCTGAATTTGTCTACACCTTCAAGAACAATTCGGACCTGCCAAATCAAACATGAAACTGGGAACATTGACAGGTTCACTGATGCACAAGAGGATTTAAACATAGAAACCAACTTACCTCTCTATTTAAAACACGTATCTCTGTAAAGTGTTTAGCTTCCCTTCCAAATGGATCTGGAGAAACTTCAGTAGATGATGCTGCAGAGGCTAGAAGCCTCTGTGCTGATGTTAGTGGTTGTTGAGGTTGACCAGAAGTCTCTCCATTTGGTTCATCAGAGGTTACTTCAGCGTCAACAACTGTCTCTACCGCGGCCCTTCTTCCCATAGATGGGGACTAATTCCAAGATATAGGATGTATGTAAGCATTCAGTAGACAAACGGGTATGAGAAAAGAACATAATAAAAGAGTACAGGGTAACACTGGAAGGACATTGATAATTTCTTGATATCTTACCTGTATTCCGGCAACAAAAACTTGTACAAACTGGAAGTCTGGCAGCAAGTAGACACGAACAGTACTTCCATCACGAACCTGCTCAACAATTCCTTGCATTGGCCTTCCCTTATTGGCAGCCAAGAGTCCCATTGCATCTAAATTACTGGGGTCTCCAATTGCAGAGGGAGGCAAGTTCCGGACAGATGCTTCTGAAGCACCAGGGACCTGCTATGAGTGTAAAACAACAGACATGTCACCCCAGATGTATTACAACAGATAGGGCTGTTCCCATAGGTCTGGCGAAATTAAGTCTATGCTATCAATGCTATGGTGCAATTGAGAATGGAAATGTCATTCAGACAACTTATCCTTCCCGACATGCATTTTTCATACAAATACTCATCATGCTTCTATCTAATCCATGTAATGGTTGATAGTGCTTCCCAACATTGTTACTACATCAATGCCAAAAGTCTAAACAAAAGAACCTATACCCCCAACCTTAATGGTCTCCAACCCCAAGGGAGGAAAAAAACTTAACAGATATCCAGTTTGGCATAATCAATCAGATCCAGTATAGAAACACTGAAAAGGAAGTAAGATTCACACAAGACAACGGCAGATCAGATAACAGCGATAAGCATGGCACAGACACACCCACACACTCCAGAAAATCATAAGAGGGTTTGCTCATCCCTGAGCAAAACAATCACAGGAACCTTCTTTTTTCTCAAAAAACACAGGAAAAGGCAAGTTAAAAATATATTTCTGAACTGTTCTACAGATTAAGAGAGAGAGGGGTCAGTGAAGGTAGACTAGCCTTGCTCCAACGGCCTAAACCTTGCTGCTTAGCTTGCTCTTCAACACGCTGCAGTTCAGCCAAGAATGGACTCACCTCTCCTTTCTGTTGGCCCTGCTCCCTAACCTGCATGGATAATATTTTATTTGGTCAAAAGAAGCCAGATGCAATATCAGGTGATTTGAAAAGTAACTCTGAAGCTGCAAATTATAATATGCGCAGAGGAAAAAGGAACAACCTTTGCCCAGCCTTCTGAAACAACCAGCAATGCAACATTTTTATCACCAAGGAAAACAGATCCAAATTCTCGTCCTATCGATGGAACAGTGTAATCTACCTTGAAGGTGACATCCTGTGGTAATCAAGCCAAGATCATCAAAATTAGACGAGGCATATTCTTTAAGCATAGTACAAATGTACAATCACCAAATGAAGAGTGAAAAGCTCCAGCAGCAGCACCTTTCCTATGCAGAGCTTCCTCAAATATTCCCGGCTGTCCCATGCAAAGGGCTCATCAACACCACCTCTACGAGCCTATAGTATTGATAAATATTTGACAACAACATATCATCAGCATCAGCAATGAGTACAAAAGAGTGATCAAGTAATTTAACATGTACAAAAGACATTCTTGACACGGAAACGGTACATATTCATGTCTTAGTTCTGACTTCTGAATAGGCCATTGATATGTCAAGCCACTGTCTTGTCAAAATTCCAATGAACATTGCGCCGAAGGGAGCAAATGCCAAAAGGTAATGGGAAACCAAAACAATTATCTGCATACTGCAGCCATTAAATTCCACAAATAATAACATACAGCTCCATGAGCTATGAGTAATTTCATTTTCTTGGATGATTACTTCTCTTCATAGAAGAGATTCACTGACAGAATCAATTGAGGAACTCTCACATCTCTGCAAATATTTTGGAAGATACAAACTCTATGTTGGTGGACAAGCATGTGTAATCTAAGATAGATTATTAGGAAAACACTTTGTGAAGGTAATCCACAAGTAGAATTCGAGTAAAAGAATGCAGCAAGCATCTAAGCAAAGTTTGAATCTTCCTCGCATCTTTCATAGCCTTGTTCAATTATAGAGGACAATGTGATTGTCTTCTCTGGTGGGAATTCTGCCTTTGAGCTTCCCATGATCACCATGCAGTCTCCAGAAGGAACAGCCTTCACCCTTCCTCTCAGCCATGCTGTTGCTCCAGCTGTTGAAGCCATGTCAACAGCCAATATCTGTAGCAAATTAATGACCGCATCAATACCATTAAGTAAAAGAATGCAGCAAGCATCTAAGCAAAGTTTGAATCTTCCTCGATTCTTTCATATGTTTCCTTGTTCAATTATAGTCGAGATCTTACAACGGACACGAAAATTCAACACAAAATAAAGAGGGCATAATATTAGAAAAAGCCTGCAGAATAAGACGCGATGAATACAGAATTTCAATCCCCCCAACAGGAGGCCGAAGCAGATTTTAAAACATTTAAAAATGAAATTGATGAGAGGCCAAACTAAGGCTTGAGGTTGGGGGAACAGATGTATGCAATGGAAAACAGCCTTCACGATTAGTAGAACATCAATCATAAAGCAACGATTATTGAAGGGCAAAGTCAAAACAACTCCATTCAAAGAGGACATAAAATACGAGAATGCATTAGAACGTAAAAAATTCAAGAGACTGCATGCGATCTCAATGAAATCCTGTAACTACTCCGGTCCCGAGGTAGCCTTAGATCGGGTCCCTCTAAAGAAGGGACCGAGAATAAAATCGATATAACTCTCTGCAAAAAGACGAACAGCTGTGTAGAAGAAACTAGGAAAAACGATCAAAATAGATTAAAAAAAAAAAGAAGGCGAAGATTCACGAATAGAAAGAAGAGAATAAATAACGTTTCAACATCTGAGCACAAAAATCACATCTTTTCTACAGAGACGAAACGGATCTGATGTCAATGTGCGAAGAAAAGTAAGATTGTAGATCTGAGGACATACCACCTCGATGTAGTCGAAGAGAAATCCTAAGCCTCTTTTGGATCGAACAGAATAAAATCCAGTCGACCTAAGATCGATATGTTCTCTGACTCCTCCTTGGAGAATCGATGGTTAGAAGGTTTTATACGGTATCCATCTGAAACCGGGGAAATTGTTCTCGCAAAGGATTGTAATAGTATGATTTTAAATAAAATATAAATATAATTAAAAAAAAAAACTGATAATTTGCCTTATATAACTCTATTAAAAAGGAAATAACTCAACCGTGTGTACTGTTTTGGGGTAAAAATTACTAAAAATACCACCTTGCTTCGACTCGAAAAGTGCTACGTGAAACGCCCTTGCCATCTCACCCCAAAAACACAAGAAAAACGCCCTTGCAAGGGCCCAGGGGTTAGTTATTTTGCTTCTTTTGTGGGAGGACCGGAGGATAGGGACACTGAATCGAAATCAGAAATCTATGTGCTTATCACAAAAGAAGTATACTATGGTACCCGTCTCAGGCATTGTTTTAGGTAACGCTTTTGGTTTGTCATCGGTACTATCAGTATTTATAACCGATACCATGATCAGTATCGGCCTGTAGTGGCATATTGGACAATTTTTCCCTAAAAGATACCAGTACCATTAGACTAATAGTTATTTTTGTGATTTCTTACGATGTTAACAACCCGTATCAGATTAGTATTGTTGATACCTAAAACTAGGGGTGAAACAAGGCTGGGTTGGGCTGAATTTCTTAAAACCTCAACCTAACTTTAGGTCTCCAAAACTTAACTCAGGCCCAACCCAATAAGTAAGACCATTATCTTGTATAACACATAATGTGGATTGAAATCATACAAACACATGATGTGAGTTAAAGTCGTAAAGACAGTTTGTGTAACACTTGTATGATACATGATATAGGTGTATAGAAATGGGAACTCTATTACTAAACACAATAATACAACAGGGTTTAAATCAGGCCAAATTGGGCGAGGCAAGGGCTAGGTCTTAACCCTAACCCTCATAACCGAGTTGGACAAGAATTAGGTTTAGGGCAGGTCCAGGCTATCAATGCCAAGCTTACACCCCTACCTAAGACCATTATCTCAACAGAAGGTTTGATATTTTTATTTATTTATTTATATATATATATATATATATTTTTTTTTTAGTGGGAAAGCGCTGTAAGACAAAACGCCCTGGGAATGCATTAATGAAGAAAGATAAAACGGCTTGGAAAAAGTTATCCTACCCTACCATCATCAATGGTCATAAATGCCTTCCTATACAATATAAGATAGATAATACCCTTGATGTATTGTTACCCTAAGGGAAAATTACATGATTACCCACTTTTGAGTTTCTCTTTACAAAACTAACCAACTTGTGTTTCAGGTAACAGCAATATACAAAATCAGGTTTGGTTTTACAAAACTACCCAAAATAGTGTTTTTTCCTCAATCATGTTTTTTTTTTTTACCATTTTACCCCTCAGTTCTTACACCCTACTTCTCCAATGTCCGATCCCCTTCCCTGCAACCCTTGCCCTTGCCCTTGCCCTTGCCCTTCCCTGCCCCTACCCCATCATCCTCAGTGATTTATCGAGTATCTTCACCTCCACAACCCTCTATTTTCCTCTCTAGCCCTGCTCCTAAAAAAATTATCGTTTCTCTAATGGTGTATTTCCAATTTCCGGCAATTTTTTTCTCCGGTTCTAATGGATAAGCTGTAATGGATTTTACCGATGATCTACTGAAGAGATTCCGCCTGTGAGTGAACTCCTGCGCATCACTGGTGTGCTGGCTCCTTCTTCCCAAACCTCAATATCTATAGAGAAACCATCACACAAAGAAACCTTTATTTTCTAATCAACTTCCAAACATTCCCATCTCAAACCACCTCCCTCTCCACACATACTGCATTGAAAACGGGTCAGAATTCGCAAAGCAACCTTGCTTAATCTCTAGCTTCAATGGCTGAATATACACATTTTCAGAAAACCCATATTATCTTTTAAAACCCGTAGTTGGGTTATCAAATATCGGCATAAAAAAAGGGGATTTCATCATAATTTTCTCCCAAAACTCCCCTGAATTCGTCCTCTCATTCATGGGAGCTTCCATAATTGGAGCCGTAACCACAACAAACCCATTCTATACACAAACATAGATTTTCAAGCAATTCAAAGCCTCTGAAACAAAATTTCACAATACGTTTTTAAGCTTAACAATTCCATTGATGAATCCAAAAAATTGGAGAAGATTTCAAGGTGATTACCGTTGATGATCCACCAGAAAATTTCCTCCATTTCTCGGTAATCTCAGAATCAGATGAGAAGGATTTAGGAACGGTTTCGATTGATTAGAATGACCCGATTGCACTCCCATTCTCTCTGGGGACAACTGGGTTGCCTAAAGGTGTGATCTTGACACATAAGAGTTTGATTTCAAGCGTAGCACAAGAAGTCGATGGAGAGAATCCGAATCTATAATTGAAATCAGACGACATTGTTCTCTATGTTCTTCCTCTGTTTCATATTTATTCTTCAAACTCTGTTTTGCTCGGTCATCATCCTTCGCCCAGCTTCCATCACTCTAATCATTCAACCTCTGACCACATCCCTCCCTCCCTTGCTGCTCTATGCCATTAACATCCAAACCGGCCCTCTCTGCATCTATCTCTCTCTCGCCACTAACATTATTCCTCGCCTAGCCTCCAGCATCCCAATCGTTCAACCGCTGACCACATCTATCTTCCATCCCTCCCTTGCTGCCTTTCTCCATCAACACCTCCATTTGGTCCCTGCTGTCCTCTTTGCATCTATTTTTCTCCGGCGGCTGCTCTATTGTTCACAGCTGCAAGGTGTGCTGGAGAGAGAGAGAGAGAGAGAGAGAGAGAGAGAGAGAGAGAGAGAGAGAGAGAGAGAGAGAGAGATGGGGGTCCATTGCGTAGGAGAACAAAAGGAGGTGGTGCAGCATACTTCTAGGGTAGCTCTTGCCAAAAAAAAAAAATTTATCGAAACACCTCCATAAAACCGATTTGCAGGTTCCAAATGCCTGAATAATGAAAGGCAGACCCCCCCGGGCCCTAAATCCTTGACCCTTCATGACCACGGCTGCTAGCCTGGATGGCTGCCAGTGCTTCGTGTGACCGTGGCCTTGGTGATCAGAATCGGAATGGTGCTCGAAGTGAACATTGTGATAGGAGCAGGTAGGGTGATGAAGTCAAGGGTAAAATGGTAAGAAAACAAACACAATTGAGGGAGAATCACTGTTCTGGGTAATTTTGTAAACCCAAACCTGATTTTGTAGATTGTTGTTAACTGAAACACAAGTTGGGTAATTTTGTTAAGTAAAACCCAAAAGTGGGTAATCATGTAATTTTTCCTTACATTCTCCTCTGCACCCCTTCCGAATGTCTCAATTGATAGTGGCTGAAGCAAATTATCCCCGAATTGATTTCGTACGTATGGGGTATTCCATGAGAAAGAGAGAGAGTGTTAATATATTGCCGGGATAATGCTCTTTTGTGGGAGAGTACATTCTCTACCACAGTGTGTCTCTCACTCCTTCCCCATATGAAATGATGTATATGGATAGAAGAGAGAGAGAGTTTATGGGGAGAGGCTGCACTCCCCCAGAAGACTCTCCACCCCTCCTTACATTCTCCTCACAAAACATTTTGGTTCTCTCTCTATTTTTTTTCTGAATGAGATATTCTTAATTAAATATGAGCGGAAATATGCGTGAGGGTTCTCCACATAGCCAGTGTAGAGAGGAATCTACATGGCATGTCAATGGGTGTCAAATTCATCCATGTGGGATCCACATTTTCAAGTAGGTGAAAGAAAATAATAATAATAAATCATATAAAAAAACATATGATTTATGAAAAATCCTTCATATACCTATTTCCTACTAAATATGCGACCCCTTGTATGAATAACGTCGCACTCAAGATGTCAAATTGGGATCAGAATCAGACTTTAAGATGGTTCTATATCATTATACGACATTGAGAGACAGTTTTGGAATGGGGCCATACTCCATTATTTAGATATCTCCCTCCTTAATAATGTATATCTCATAAAAGATTACAAGGAATTTTTCTATGTTCACACGCGCATCTACCATTAAGTAAAGATATTGGTGAGTTTTTTTGTAGGATACATTGTGGCATCATTGCTGGATATGGGAAGTAGGAAGGATGATCTTTTTACTATTCATAAATCTATTAATTGCTATATTTTTTTCTTTTTCTTTTTATTCATCCGAAGTGAAAGAAAAAAAAAAACTCTTTTCTTTATAAAGATATTTCCATGATTTATAGTTAATTTCAATGGAGAGAATACAATAAATTATTTTTTGTTTTTTATTTTTTTGTAGGAATACATTGTGGCATCATTGCTGGATATGGGAAGTAGGAAGGATGATGATGGTCCATTAAAGCATTAAAGTTGGCTCCTAATTTCCATCCTGTAACGTTTTATGTTTCACTTCTACCAAAAAAAAAAAAAAACGTTTTTATGTTTCACACCTCCACCAGTCAGCAACACCGCTCCTAATTTTAATTGCAGTTAGATTTTTTGATTGTGCCTTTATTCCCGTCTAAGGAATGTGGTATCGATCAGATATAAGGATCTATAGAGGAAGAGTCGAGAAAAGGACCCACAGGCACAGACACAGACTGGCCAGTATGGTGGGCCAAGAGGGCCATAAAAGGTTACTCTTTTGTAAAGTCTCGCAGATTGGATTCAGTTCACGGTGTTGGTAGTTGGTTGTTGGTACGCGGGGGGTAGAATAACGATATGAATCGAGTCAAGTCAGAGCTTTTTACCATCATCCTAAAAGATCCCGGTTTCTCTTTTTGATATTTATTTTCAGATTCCAACTGCATTTATGAATGTGGTATCGATCAGATATCGGTATCGGATACTAACATTAATACCTGAAATCATGCTGTCTTGGTTCACTTGGAAGCTGTTGCTTCTCTGCCAAGGCCTTGGGACCATCTCTGTCCCTGTGGATCATCCTCAGGTGACATCTCTGACTTCTGTTTACCTTCTGTCTTTCATCTGAATAGTTCCTCAGTCCCTCCCTCCCTCCCTCCCGGTTTCTCTTTTTGATATTTATTTTTAGATTCCAACTGCATTTATGAAACATTACCCAAAAAAAAAAAAAAAAACTGCATCAATGCATTTTTTTGGTGAATTATGAAAAGCATATGCAATCAAATGTGAAAGGCCACAACTGCCCCAACTCTCTAGTGTGGTAATGTTGCAAGCAGGAGCAACAGCAACAGCAACTCAATAGAAACAGAGGAGCCAAGTAGGACTCTTACAGCTGACGTGATACCTAGGAGTGAAAGGACCAAGAAAGACCAACATATTTAACACATTTTATGACTACCTAAGATACGAAAGATATAACTCGGAGGTTGTTACGGTTCTCTTCTGGAAAAAAATCGTCTGTAATTTTGATCTCGTACAATTTCGTAAAATATTACCTTCAGGGGTAACACGTGTATTGATATTAATGCAATGGTCCAGATCTGATTTAAATGATTCTTCACTGATTTAAGGTTTTATCAATTGTATCAGATTTGGACCATTGTATTGGTATCAATACACGTGTCACCCCTGAAAATGGTATTTTACGGAATTATACGAGATTAGAATTACAGACGATTTCAACCCTCTGTCATGCGACGAGTCTATTGCGCAAAGAGGGTTTATGCGAGGTTATATTGGAGGACCCTCACGGGAAAGGGGCAGAAAATGGTAAACTTTGTACTCAATCTCTTTCTTTCTCTCTCTCTCTTCTCTTTTTCTCTATCTCCCTCTCCCTCTTGTTTTCATCGAGTACACTGACACTCTGACTCAGAATTTTCTGTAATTTTTACTGTTTCTCAATAAGATTTTCAGTTTGATCTTCAAACTCTTGTTCTTGATCTTTTTCCCTGACCGAGCTGTAACATTTGGTGCTTTCATTGTTGCCTCAAGCCATGGCTGACAGCACAAGACTTAAGACTCTTGATGATGCTGTGAAGAAGTTTTCAGAAGCAGCCGTTCAGAGTAGTCAACAATTAGAAACTCAGAAACATCAATTTGAAGCTCATACTCTACGGATGGATCATCAGCAAGGATTACTTGCAGATATGGTGAATCAAGTAATGTTGTTGGGGTCTAAGATTGATTGTTCCCTGACCAAAAGACCACTTCATGGTGCAAAATCTTCAGGCCACCAAGGCGAAAATACAGGGGTTCTTTGCATGGAGCAGCCCTCCTTCCCAGCCAGATCAATGAGGCTCGATTTTCCTAAATTCAATGGGGAAGATCCTCTTGGGTGGATTTTTAGGGCAGAACAGTTCTTTGAATTCAATGGCACTGGTGAAGCTCTTCGATTGTCAATTGCATCTTTTCACATGGAAGGGAAAGCCTTGCAATGGTATCAATGGATGAACAAACAAGCCCAGTTTCCTTCTTGGCATTGTTTCACACATGCATTGGAGGCAAGATTTGGTCCAACAGAATATGAAGATCACCAAGGTGCTCTAGCTAAACTTTTCCAAACCTCTACAGTTCTTGATTATCAAGAAAAAATTGAGGCATTAGCTAATAGGTGTCACAATCTATCAACATCATTTTTGGTGAGCTGTTTCATCTCTGGATTGAAACCAGAGATTAGATGTGAAGTAATGTCGTTTCAACTAACCACCCTGCCTCAAACAATGGGATTAGCTAAACTCCAAGAAGCTAAGCTCAATGAATTGAAGAAGAGCTCTTGGAGGCAATTTGGATCTAAACCTCATTATTACCTCTTCCTGTACCACCTCCCAAGCCATTGCTACAACATTCAGCCAATTGATTTCCCATAAAAAAAACTTAGTCCTATCGAATTGCAGCAACGTAGAGAGAAGGGCTTATGTTACAATTGTGATGAAAAATTTGTTCATGGCCACAAGTGTAAGAGTAAACAGCTTTTTCTTTTAATGGCGGATGATGAGGGGAAGAAATTCCACAAGCATCAATTGAGGCAGCGTCCAGCGAGGATAATGCTACCGTAGTAAGGCCAGAAATCTTGTATCATGCGTTGGCTGGTTATTCTTCGCCAAGAACTCTGTGGGTGCAGGGAATGATTAACCAAAAGAAGATTCAGACCTTAATCGATGGTGGCAGTACACATAATTTCATTCAAGAAAGGATAGCAGAATACTTGGGGTTACCAATCCTTCATGTGCATGATTTGAAGGTGATGGTGGGCAATGGTGAATAATTACCAAGCCTGGGTGTTTGCAAGAATGTTGAAATCTGGTGCAATGATCAGAAGTTTAGAGCTATTGGGCCCTATAGTCTTTGATTATAAATTGATGACAATGGATTTCAGGTGGAGAGAAAAGAAAATCCATTTGCAAGGAGAAAGTGTCCACTGCCCTCAACAAATTCAGTTGCATACTTTGAGGAGAATGGAGTCTAAAAACGTTGTTGAGGAGTATTTTTCATTATAGGTGCAGATCTCAGCTACTGTACAACCGCATACAGTGGTGGCTGCATTGGATGTTATTCTTGATCAATTTGCTGGTGTCTTTAAAGAACCAACCACGCTGTCACTTCAGAGGACACATGACCATGCTATTCACCTAATTCCAGGTACTTCTCCTATCAATGTTAAACCTTATAGATACCCACATTATCAGAAGGAAGAAATTGAAAAAATTGTGACTGAAATGCTCAAGTCTGGAATTATAGGACCAAGCACAAGTCCTTTCTCTTCTCCAGTTCTTTTGGTTAAGAAGAAAGAAGGCTCTTGGAGGTTCTGTACTGATTATAGGGCTTTGAATGCAGTGACAATCAGAGATAGGTTTCCCATACCTACAGTAGATGAGCTATTGGATGAGTTATTTGGTGTAAAATTTTTTTCAAAACTGGATCTTAGATCGGGATACCATCAAATTCGAGTCAAAGAGGCTGAAATTCATAAGACAGCATTTGGGACTCATGAGGGCCATTATGAATAATTGGTGATGCCCTTTGGGTTAGGTGATGCTCCATCAACCTTCCAGGCTGCCATGAATGAGCTTTTCAAGCCTATGTTGAGAAAATTTGTCCTTGTATTTTTTTATGACATCTTAGTCTACAGCAAGAGTTGGGAAGAACATTTGCAACACCTTCAAATTGTGTTACAACAGCTGAGTGCGCATTCCTACTTCGCCAAACGGAGTAAGTGCACCTTTGGACAGGATTCAGTCGAATACTTGGGCCATATCGTGACTGCTACTGGAGTTAAGGTTGACGTTTCAAAAATTGAAGCTATGTTAAAATGGCTTGTTCCTTCAAGTGTTAAGGAATTAAGAGGATTCCTTGGCCTCACAGGATATTATAGAAGGTTCATCAAAAGCTATGCAAGTTTGGCTTGGCCCCTCACAGAGTTATTAAAGAAAGATGGGTTCCTTTGGAGTTCCTCAGCTCAAATGGCCTTTAAAAGTTAAAAAAAAAAAACAGTCACTGTAAACTCCTGTTTTAGCCTTGCCAGATTTTGAAAGTCCCTTTGTAGTTGAGATTGATGCTTCCGGGATGGGAATCGGTGCAATCTTATCCCAACACAATCATCCAATAGCCTATTTCAATAAAAAGTTATCAGTCATAATGCAACTTGCTTCCATCTGTACATGGGAGATGTTTGCAATCACTGAGGCAGTTTTACATTGGAGGCAGTACTTGTTGGGTAGCAAATTCCTAATCCGGACTGATCAGAAAAGCCTCAAGGCTCTTATGGAGCAGACTATACAAACCCCGGAACAGTAACAATGGCTCTCAAAGTTGGGGTTCACATTTGATATCAATTACAAGCCACGGAAGGAAAATGTAGTGGTTGATGCCTTGTCAAGGGTCCCTGATGCAGCTATCAATGTCATCACTCAAATTACGGCCCCCTTCTTTCACGTTTTGGATGAATTGAGGATTGAAAATGCAACAAAGGATGAATTAGTCCAATTACATGCTGCTGTCCATTCCAGTACAGAAAGAGGCAGGGGATATTCCATTCAAGATGGACTTCTTAAATACCAAGGGAGGCTTGTCATAGTTTTTGATTCGCCCTTAAGGCAGCAAATCCTACATGAATATCATGCCACACCATTCGGGGGACATGCTGGGGTTGCTAGAACACTTGCTCAATTGGCTCTCAATTTTTTTGGAAGAATATTCAAAAGGATGTAAAAAAATTTGTGGCAGAATGCCCTGTGTGTCAACAAGTCAAAAGTCTTCATTTTACTCCAGCAGGCTTATTGCAACCTTTACCGATTCTAGATCAGGTTTAGGAGGACATTGCTATGGGATTTTATCACGGGTTTGCCTAACTCCAATGGCAAGACTATTGTGATGGTTGTCATTGATAGATTGACAAAATATTCTCATTTCTCAGCATTGACAGCGCCTCTTACAGCTCATAAGGTTGCTTCTATGTTTGTCAATAACATTTACAAACTTCATGGGTTGCCAAGAACCATTGTCAGTGACCGCGATCCTATTTTCTTAAGCACTTTTTCGAAGGAGTTCTTTAAATTGCAGGGTACTCACCTCCACATGAGTAATGCTTATCATTCCCGATCGGATGGCCAATCAGAAGCCCTCAATAGGTGTTTGGAGATGTATTTAAGAGCCTTTGTTCATGACAATCCTAATCAGTGGACAAAGTTTTTTCCATGGGCTGAATATTGGTATAACACATTGTTAAGTTTGTCTCGAATTCTTGACCCGTTTTGAAGATTGACCCGATCCGACATATTTTGGTGGCAACCCGAATGGGAAATTTTCTGAGATCTGTGATGGAAGCTATCGGCCCAAGCCTGGAGCCCATCACTGATCTCGTATGGAGGTGCGGGGGCTACGCCCCCTCGGTATGGTTCGACCGGATCGACCGCGACCCGATGGGTCGAACCGCGATTTGGAGTATATATATAATGTACTGTTGCTTGTTGAGAAAGTCATTGTATTCTAGGGTTTTCACGAAGCTAGGGTTTCAGGGCGAGTTCTTCCTCGCCGCTGCTGGGGTGTAATCTCTCTTCTGCATAGTGAATCATCTTCTTCTTCGCCTGAGGACGTTGCACACCACCCTGGTGTATGAACCTCGTTAAATCTCTGTGTCGTACGGATCTATTGTCTCCTTTTATTCGTGTTTCTTGGTGTTTGATCTAACACACATCGTACCACCATTTCGCTGGAATGACTCCCTTCCAAGCACTTTATCAGAGATTACCACAAACTTTACAGTGGTATGTGGCCAACTCTTCCAGCAATGAAGCAGTGGACAATGAGTTATTACAGCGGGATCAGATTCTAGACACTCTCAAAGCCAATCTGTTAAAGGCTCAAAGGAGAATGGAATTTCAGGCCAACAAACATAGGAAGGAACTACAGTTTGATGTTAGTGATTAACCGTCCAGTCTTTTGGATCTTTAGGCAAGGTTCCATAGCTCATCGAGCCTCTAATAAACTCTCCAAACGATATTTTGGGACATTTTCAGTGATTGCCAAAGTGGGAATAGTAGCCTACAAATTGCAGCTGCCTCAAGAGTTTAGAATACATCATGTTTTTCATGTTTCCTTATTGAAGAAACACCAAGCCCAGAAATACCAGCACACACACAATTAACCGTCCAGTCTTTTGGATCTTTCCCTGTTATTCAACCGTTGGTAGTGTTGTCTTATAGAACCATTCTTCACCAAGGGACTACAATTCCTCAAGTCTTGATTCAATGGGTAAGATTGGAACCTGAGGCTACTACTTGGGAGGATGTCCAGGCTATCCTTAGGGATTATCCCCACCTGATCCTTGAGTACAAGGTTCCCTTTCAAGGGAAAGGGGCAGAAAATGTTATCTCTGAACTCAATAGAAACAGAGGAGCCAAGGAGGACTCTTACAGCTGACGTGGTACCTAGGAGTGAAAGGACCAAGAAGAGACCAACAAATTTAACCGATTTTATAACTAACTAGGATACGAAAGATACAACTTGGAGGTTGTTACGGTTCTGTTTTGCTAGGAGTCTGTTGTGCAAAGAGGGTTTATGGGAGTTTATATAGGAGGACCCTCAAGGGAAAGGGGCAGAAAATGTTACCTCTGTACTCTCTCTCTCTCTCTCTCTCTCTCTCTCCCTCTCCCTCTTGTTCTCATGGAGTATACTGACACTCAAGTCAGAATTTTTTGTAATTTTTACTGTTTCTCAATAATATTTTCAGTTTGATCTTCAAGCTCTTGTTCTTAATCTTTGTCCTTGACCGAGCTGTAACAGGTAACCACTACCACTGCTAAATTCACTTCCCCCACCCAAGGTTTTATTGTGCCTTATTTTGGTTTTTTTTTTTTTTTTTTATTAGTTTTGGTTACTGATATATCATGAAATAACCTCACCAATAGCTGTAAGACGTGTGGCATTAACCACAGACCAAGTGACTCCTCATAACTTAATGTGTCTATCTATAAGGGCAAATAAGGTATTTCACCCCTTATAGGGATTAGGGTTTCATGACATCTACCCTATAAAAGGGAAAAGAGGTCAATCTCTTTTCTCTCTCTCTCTCCATTGCTCCAACAAATTAATTGTTGTCTGAAATTGACTTACGCATTGGAGCACCCTCCGACTCTATTTTTTGTAGGTTTCTCTCCCAAAGCCGACAGTCAGATTTCTACATTAACAGTTTCCAAATAATTTTATTCTGCAATGTTCACTGAACATGGTAAATGCTACATCCCTACAGTTTTTGGGATGGAATAGTTTCAGCTATGTCTACCTGAATTTGAAAATCCTTAAATGGAAATGTGTACAGATACCCAGGTCGACAATTTCACTTGGAAGACAGCGAGGGGCATAAAATGAGAGCCATTCGAAAAATGTGGTAGTAGCATCCAAAAATATGAGAAGTGTGGTAGATTTGCAAAGTGGAGGGCTGAATAGTAGAAAACTTTAATTTCTATTTTGCTTATTAATAAGCAGAAAGTTCAAGCTCAAACTCAATTGCAGAGTGCAAGTCAAAATGCAACATAATTTCAACATCAAATCTTGCTGATGTTTCAGAAGAGCTGGAGAAAACAGAGTCCAACAGAAGCCAAAAGATACCAAAAAATATATTCAAAACTTATTTAACTCTCCCTGATACTTCCAGTTGGGCAGCCTTGAACCCCTCATTTATCCCAGCTTTGTTAAAATCCTAACCCAGATTTTCAAATTTGAGAACCCCGACCTCCAATTTTAAAATCCCAAAACCATAAGATTGGATATTATAATTATCGTACTAGTCTTTCCCTGGCCGATCCTGCATTTGTTTGGTCTTAGATTTGTCTTTCTTCCTACAGTTATTGGTTCCCTGCCTATGCATCTATCGTCCTCCTGCAGCTCGATTGGGACATTTTCCCAATTACGAATGGGTGTGGCAGGAATTGGCTTACAGGAGACACGGCTAGCTAATTGATTATATGGCCCAAATTAAGCCCGTAAATCCAAGCAACGGACCTCTGCTTCTTCTTGGAACACAATCCATGTATTTCTACATATCGAATCCGGCAGTGAACTCCAAGTCTAAATGCTTTACTTGCGTTGCTTGCCATCCTCGATCACTTATTTAAGCAAAGAAAAGGAATGAGTATTGATCAGGTATGCAGCGCAGCTTTTAAAATTTCAGTTGGAGATCGAGAAACAGAGATGGTGAAAAAAACAAATCTGATATCGTCGTGGTCTATTACCATTCTGTTATTCTCCCTTTTTTTCATTTTCAATACCATCCTTATTACTTCCTTTGCGGACAATGTCCAGGACACATGTCCAACGGGGCAGAATGAGGCCGAGGCTATCTTCATCAATGGTTTCCCCTGCAAAAACCCAGCTGCTATCGTACCTTCTGATTTCAAGACCTCAGAGATGAACCGTGAAGGAGACACAGATAACTTCCTTCGTTCGTCCATGAGCATCATCACGGCGGCAAAGTTCCCAGGGTTGAACACCTTGGGTCTGTCTATTGGCAGAACTGACATAGACGTTGACGGCATGGTACAGCCTCATTCTCACCCGAGGGCCTCAGAGATGTTGTATGTTAGCAATGGAGTTGTGACTGTTGGATTGTAGACACTGAAAAGCGGGTGTTTCAGAAGACGCTTCGGAAAGGGGACGTTTATGTATTCAGGGGTTGCTCCATTATAGCTTGAATGCCGGTTTCGAACCAGCCACTATCTTGTCGGTACTCAACAGCCAAAACCCAGGTGTGGTGAGCATAACCGATGCCATGTTTGGACTACGGGAGAATAGCCGTTATGTGTTTGAGCGATTGTTGTTTCTCGACAACACTACTTCCAATATTGCATTGTTCTCTCATGAGTAGCAAGCAGTGTATCAGTGTAAATGCATGCATCGACTGTATTAATAATGTATTCAGGAACATACCTTTTGTTTCTTTCTTTTCATTCTTCACTACTTCGGAATTTCAATCCGGCTAAGTTTCTCGTTTTATTTTAATTTCTATTTCAATAAAAAAATATAAATTACTGAAATTCAGTAAATGCCATTTTCTCATATTATAACCTCAACCCTTTATATGCCTAATTCTTTCAATTTGACAGCAGTGATTTTTCTCAGCAAAAGATAAAAGACTACCAACCTTGTTTTTATAGAAGGATCAAGGAGAAATTCACCAGAATCATTAAGGCCCATACTCATCACATATCCAACCTCAGTCGGCGACAAAACAATACCTACAAATTATAAATTCAACAGTCAAGCTTAATTAACATCAGAGTAGGTTTTGTTATGATAAACAGGATGCGCTTCAAGCAAGTAAACCCAGTCCTCACATAAGCACCTAAGTGATGCAGTCACACAATATTAGGGATTTTGGATTATTTTGTAAATTTTTCATAATTTTATATTAGGGAAATTGGATACAGAAAAGGGATTGGGCAACTATTTAGTTGGTTACTTAGTTATTACAGTTTCCATTTCAGTTTAGAGTTTGACTATCAATTTTATATTCTATTTCCTTTATATATATATATATATATATATTTTTTTTTTTTTTTGGACCGAAAGAAAAGAGTTTCAAAACGAAAGTGTGAGAGAGAGAGAAAGATAAATGGTGAGATTTTTCTTGGTAGAAAGAGGGTGTAATCGTGCGAGAGTTGGAGATTATAAAGGAAACTAATTTTTTTATTAAATAATTTTTATTAATAGGGAAAGTAGATAAGATTAGAAAAGCAATTGAGGGGAAAGTATATATACTCTATGATTTTAGAGATACAATTAATGAGAATACAATCAGTTTAACATTTACAAACTAATATTAATTTTTCTAAATATGAGAGAGAGAGAGAGAGAGAGAGTCCTAAAATTTAAATTTTTTTAGAAAGATGAAGGGATGTGAGAGAGTGGAGGGAAAAAAATTAGACTAGAGTATTTCAATAAAAGATTATTCATGAAATATGAGTACATACACTTATATGATAATATGATAGTATGATTATTATTATTATTATTATATAATAAAATAAAAAAGGATGCCAAAAAATATAACAAAAATAGAAAGATGAAAAGAAGTTATAATGAAGAAGATAAGATATTTAAATAAATAAGTAGGGTAAAATAATTAAAAAAAATTAGGGGGAAATGTTTTTATATAATAGTATGATAATATGATATGGAGAATTTAAAAACCAATTGATTGAAATAGACATAATATATGTTGTTAATCTATTTAATCCGCCAATTCTACCCCTTCTCTTCTTTATGAAGAAAGCGATCGGTGGATCCTGAAACTCTTACATCCCTTTCTCACTCCCTCCGTCGGGTATCCGTTAATTTCTTTACGATAGCAGTCGTCAGGTTTAGGTTTCTCGACAGATTTTGACCTTTAATGATAATTTCTTTTTATTCTTTCTCTCTCTCTCTCTGTTCTGGGATTGAACTTATTTCCTTCTTAAGTTATCATTCGCTACATAACTCTCTCTATCTCTCATTGCATTTTATGTTTTCTTGAGATATTCTGCATTAATTTGTCTTCCGAAAACTGCAATTGTATTTTTTTCCGGTTATGTTGGTGCGCTTCCTGCGATGGTTCCATGAACTGGTGACCGTTTTATTTTTAAAGACGGTTGGAATGGTTCTATCATCAACATTATCACCACTCCCAAGTTCCACCACAGACATTGCGTGTATTTCTGTTTTCCACCCCTTCAGCTTCCGCCATCGTCTGAACTTTAGGCTCCTTCAAGTATTGGATATACAGTATCTACTGACATATTGATGTGGGTGGTGGGTACTTTATTGGGGTTCAGGGTTTCAGGATATAATGAATCTTCTAATCATGTCAGTCGCTTGGGATTCTTTCATGTCCTGATCGCTCTATGCATCTGCCCTCAACCCTCCTATGGTTGGGAACAACAGGCTATTTAATATGAACGTTCTTGCATCTGGTCAACTGATGATTGATTGCCTCGTATAAATCTACACTGAAAATTTGATATTAAGGATCATACAAGCAATCCAATGTTAGAAATTGCCTCTATGGTTTTAAGTTCTAGGCAGGTGAACTTTGATGAACGATTCCCTGTGATGGTTCAATTGCTGTTGTCACATAATGAAGGTGCTGCTGTTTTCAGGCGATATGATGAGAAGTCTAACACCGAGTGTTGGTGAATGTTCTAGTTTTGCATCTTCGAACAGTCAACATAATGTTGAGGATGACTGGATGATTGCTGTTGTACTTTCGGAAGAATATGCTAAATTAGATGGTGCTGTTCCTAGACGCCTTTCTAACCCCACACCTATTCATGTGAGTTAGCTTGTCATTCTTGAACATTTTGGATTTTGCTCTATGTTTTCGTCTTTAAATTTAAGATACCTTTTCTTCAGATCTTTGGGAATATAGCAGTTGCATTGTCTTGTCAAGTGTTGATTATCACTAGAAAATATGTTTGAGGAAGTTTTGGTCAGCACACATCCATATTTGGAGTTAGAAGGCACTTTTGTTTTTCTCTTGTTCCTATTTGTTTTGCAATGTGGCTGATTGGCTTCTGAACATGTATACTCTTCCTTATACCACCATTATCTGTATTTTCCACCATCCATATTTTATTCCTTCTTACTATCCTTACTGTTTATGCTTCCATAAATTTCAGATCCATCCATATTGTTCATTTTTATTATGATGATTTGGAAAATTAATTACAAATTCAATCTCGTATTCTGACTTATCACTTGACAAGGATGTAACTGTGTTATCTCATTGATGAAAGTATTTGGGACAAAAACTTTGAGTTCGGTTCATAGTTGTCTGTGGCAAGGTGTTTTTTGAGTCCCTACGCAACCCATTGCCAAGCTGGTCAAAGCACCCAGATAGAAGGAAATAGGGAAAAAGTGTAGGGGAAAAGGAGGAAAGCAGTGTAGGAATGGGGGGAATAGAGGAGGAAAAGGGGATAAATGGGGGGGGGGGTGGTGGTGGTGGTAAGAAGGAAGAGGAGGAAGCAACAGTTGCCACCTGCCACTGCCACCACCATCGCCACGGCAGTAGTAGACAAAGAGGAGGAGGAATAGAAAGAGGTAGAAGAATGACAAACAAGAGGGCAGAGGAGGCGTAACAAGAAGAAGGAAGGGAAGGTGGATGAGGCAGAGGAGGTGGAGGAGGAAGAAGATGAAGAAAGATGAGGCGGAGGAAGAAGAAACAGGGAGAAAAAGAGGAAGCAGAGAAGTTGGAGGAAGAAAAAGAAGCATGGAGGAGAAGAAGAATAGGAAAGTAGGGCTACCAACCTGGTCGATGTTGGAGCCTCACTGCTGCAGGTCAATGCTGGAACTTTGCCTCTGTATTTCAATGGAGTCTCTCATCCTGACTCCGAAATATCGAAAATAGAAGTTTTAGATCTTACAATTGCATATAAGCGATGATTTATGCTTTTACTGGTTTGTGATACATAAGAAATGTATCGAACGATTCTTTTTAATAATTGATCCGATAACTTTGAATATGGAATTTAAAAGGATCAAATACTTCTTTATTGTAATACAATGATGCCCACGTTTCTCAAATTACTTACACTCATACCACTGAATTAAAGTGCCTGCCTTGCCAACTTAACTGCTGCCCAAGTGACACCCAGGTGTCCAAGTGGGTTTCAACGCCCAATGTCGTGTGGCCCCCCATAATTATTATGGTTAGGCTCTTAAAATGAATAAAAAAAGTCACATATTTTCAAAATTAACTCTTTCGTGGAAAAAAGAGAATTGTTATACTTACGGCAAATTATTAGTCCAAGTCTTCAAATTCTCTAGATATTCTTGTTTTGTGCTCTCTACAGCTCCTGTTGACAATGGTATGGCCTTGCTGTGCCTTCCTTTTTTTTTATTAATTATGCATAGAAATAGGAAGACAGATTCTTACTGTGATTCGCATGTCAATTGTCAATGCCCAATTGCCAAATACTTTCAAAGATTAGTGGTATGTGAATTACTGAACTTGTTTGTGTTTGCTTATTGTCTTTTACCTTCCTGATATACAGTCACTTGTAACATTAATTTCACTAGAATGTAAACTACTTTGTGCTCATATTTGGCCATCATTGAGTAAGACATTCATTTTGATCATTTTCAATGGTTTGTGTACCTGATTTATTGTGGAGTAGTTTGGTGATGAGGGATGTACTCTCTCTCTCTCTCTCTCTCTCTCTTAACAGGAAAAGAGAAAAGCTTAATAAATCACACAGGAGCTTCTGGGCTCAAAGTTCAATCCCGAAAGCAGGGAGTTAGTGGCCCTAACACATACCAAATTGAATATGCTATGAGAATTAATCAAGCTAGTGAGATGATCCCTAGATTAAACCAAGACTTAATACTCCTTGTGAAGTCAAGGAGAAAAGAATTCCTGGACCTGCATGTCCAGTTAGATGACATGTTCACCAAGCAAACAACAGTGTGGATCTGTCTAATTAGATAAGTAAGGCTTCATGAGCCACCTTGGCCTAAAAGAAAGCATCCAAACTACCTACTAATTTACCTTCCATCATGAGCCATTTAGTGCTGCATGACCACGGAAATAAATACCACTAAGGACTAGAATGTCAGCCATAAGATCTTGAACACACCCACAGGACCTGACTCCTGAAATATTTAAGGAATTTGGAGCCCAATCAATGATACTAGCAAACATCAAAATTTTGAAGTTGGCAATGTAGTGGTTATGAGTAGGTCTCATTCCTTTATCAGCTTTCTTTGTTTCCATTTGATACTTGAATGAAAAGTCCCAGAGTGCTCTTGAAGTTCCTTTTCACTGATTCAATTTCTACTCTCCAACAAAGATAGCGATTTCCTTGAGTCTTACCTAGCATCTGACTTTCAGAAATTTCAGCATGTTCCACGGATGAATTCCTACATTACGGATGTAAGTGGGGCCAGCTTGGATCACCAACGGCTGCTCCAGAGGTATGTTGTTTACTTAGAAGTCAACAAATATCCTTCCATATGATTCTTATTAGAGAAAGAAATTTAGGATCTCATGAAACCTTCCCCCTCCACCCCTCGAACAACTATAAACTCAGATGTTAAGTTTGAAACCTTGTTTTAGTGTTCAGGAAATAGAAAATTAGCCCAAAATAACCCATAAAATCCAGTTGCTAAGTTTGGAATCTTGTTGCAATGTTCATGCATGCAGATATATTTCAATACTCTATTCGTTTTATGATATTTTGAAGTTCTCTCCTTTAATAGAAGTCTAATGATATGATTGTTGATATTTTTTTCATGCTTGCTTTAGTGATGCAAATGGGAAGACTGTAAAGAGCATTACGCTCTCACACACTCTCTCTCTCTCTCTCTCTCTCTCTCGCTCATATAGGGTAACTCACATGTTGATAAGCCCTATCAATTTCATGATTACAATAGAGTTTATAGAACCAGAAGATTTGATTTTACTTATTCTATGGAAATGAAATACTTCTCAAAACTTCTTATGTCACTTTTAACATTAAGTACGCTTCTATAGGTTCTCATTATCAAGGTCATTTTGGTTGTCTAAAAAATGGACTGATGACATAGATGCTTTTGGCATTTCAAGAAACAATTAGTGAACTAGTTATGATCATCAATTCATGATTAGATCTTCCTTAAAGAAAATAAGTTTGGTTTGCTCCCTGAGAAGGATACAGGTAGTTTGGTCATTTCAGGATAGAAAACCTAAGCATATCAAGAAACTTTGTAGGCCGAAACGGTTTTGATTGATCTGTTCTTTGACCTTCATCGTCCTAGCGTTGGGAGAAGGCATTTTAGTATTTCTAAAAAGAGGGGCATGACTTACAGTTGAGATAGGCATATCAAGAAGCCTTGGTGACCTCTATGATTTTGATTGCACCACGCTTTTAAGAGCTTCACTGCATTAAGCTTTGTATTAAATACAAAAACCCATACTCCACCCTTAACTTTTGAATACCCACAGAGTTGTGCATGAGTGTTGCAATATTTGTGATACAGGGCATTCAGATGCCTGCTATTGGGGGTCTGGGATCACTGATCAGTATTACGATTCTCTATCTCAAATATTTCCAGTCACAGTGAACTCAAAATTGTATAAAATTTTATAGAATTTCATTGTTTCTTTGCGTCTATCAAAGTTAGAAAACATATTGTAGAAGAAATAAGACTATTTTAAGTAAAATGGGGAGGATTATTTATCAACTAGTTTGTGATTATAGTGGCTCAATGTTCGTAAACTTTGAACCTACAACAGAATGTTGCCTGGTCTACAGTGTCTATGCAAATAACCAGGTTCTAAATAAATGGTTGCACAAAATTTTTATTGTTTCTTTAATGCATAGATGACAGCACCTTAAGTGTGGTGCACCTCCTGCATTTATATTGTGCTTGTGGAAATCCTTATTGGTTGCAGAAGGTACAATTATCCCTTGGTTCTCTGACATTGGTGCCAGGCTATTATGCCAAGTGAGATTTTTCTTCACTCTCTGCCTAGGTTGCATGTTTATGGCTTGTGTGAAGTGAAGGTCTCAGGGGACAGAAATTGTCAGGTCCGAACGCTTACAACTAACTGAAGAAAGTTTGTGGCATGCACTGCAATTCTTAATTTTTGTATATTTTGTACTTAATGTATTTTAATTACAATTTTATTGATTTCCTAATTTTTTAGTTCCGTGCACTTTCGGATCAAATGTACAAGTCTCCTGAGCACCACAAATACATCCGGAAAGAGGTTGTAAAGCAGGTATTTTGTTTCTTTTTCTTCTGCTTGATAATGATGCCATATTCCTCGAGATTTTTTTTTCTTCGGTCTTCTATGACAGTGAAATGGGACTTATGAATTATGATCAGCATTTCGTATTTTAAATAGCTTGAGCGGATGGCTGTTTGCCAGAGCTTGTATATGAGCAAGGTGTAAAATTGGCTTCCAAAAAATTTAAAAACCTAGTCCAAACTAATAGAAGGAAAGATGTTGATTGAAGAAAATAAGAATTGAAGAAGTTCACATTGAATTGATTCCTAAATTCCAAAATATTTGGTTAGGATGTTAGGATGTTGGTTCTTGGTTCAATTTATCATTGGTACTCTTCAAGTTTATCACCTAAGCAATAAAGTGGTTGCTGCTTATGCCCCCCCCCCCCTTTGAGGATTGCTTATTTAAATTTTGAAAAAACTCTATGGATTTGATTTCCAGAAACTTGTCTATCTTCCAAGAATTGAAAATGTGGAAAAGTGGGTCTTCTTTTTTATTTTCTGAAAATTTTAAGCTTTTTTGGTATTACCATTGGAATGGTTGACTTTGTCTTCCTATAATTTCACATGGATTTAATAAATTGATTCACATAACGAGTGTAGGTGGTTTGAGGATGTTGAATCCAATATCTGAAGACTAAAAAACTATGAGATGAGAAAAAAATGGATTCTGAGGGAACTCAGGAGTCTTTGACAAGGAAGCCAGTTCAGATAGTTTACCTTGTATGATAAGAATTGACTAATTTACACTCAGAAGGAAGGATATGATGCCATATTAGAGCTGTCAAAAGGACATGGGATGGCCAAAAATGATTTGCACTGAATTGGTGTGAAAAAATGTGTATTTATTTTTCAGTGGAAGACATGGTCTTATATAGTGTGAAATGGTAGAAGGGTTCTGTCAATCAACCCCAAATAGTTGGATAAGGCTTTAAAGCTGTAGTCATAACAAGATCCTAGTAAAAAGAGAGCAACCCAGTGCAGAATGCTCTCGCTACTGCAGGGTCTGGGAGGGGCAAAGGTACGCAACCTATTAACAAGATCCTAGGATGCTCCTAAATTAAATTTTCTTTCAATTGTTTGGAATTTCATTGCAATATTGTAAAATGTGAGCTGCAATTTCACTTTCAAAGGGGCTTTCATGATATCTTAGAACTATTCATAAGATTAGATTTAGAGCTTAAGAGTCTTATGATTGACTATTGGCCATGTGGCCGCTTCAGTGGTTATAAAATGAGTGGTTCAGTTGGTTATCACGTAATCCTAACCATAGTTGTCATGGTGACTAGGTGACCTAAGACATTGGAGGGGTGCCTAGGCGCCTTAAGTGTGCAGTAAATGATAATTTTATATCATTATTCTTTCTCTTCTTCTCTATTTTCTGTTTTATTTTCCTGATTTGTTCTTGAATCTGAAATTGATGGATTGTCTTGGTGGTGGACGTATGCATGTAGGATACTTTGGCTTGACCGATCTATATGGTACGTTAGGTAGACAGCCGCTACCTTATTATAATCTGTCGTATAAGTTTGTGGCTGATTTGTAGTGGTGCGTCAGATTGACAGCCGGCACTTATTATAATTAGCCATAACCCATCAATCTTTTTGCATGTATCCTCTCGCTCGTCCTTGCTTGGAATCTCCATGTAGCTGACCCCATTAAGTTGGGATAAGGTTTTGGTTGTTGTTTTTGTTGTTGTTTGGTGGGTATATCACTATATTGGCTCTGTTTGCAAATTATGGTTGAAATTGTTGAATTAGACTTTAAAGAAAAAATGAATAGGAAGTTTTAGAATGAATTGATCATTTGCTACAACAATAATAAAAGGAAAATGGAAGATGGAATGAAGATTGTTATCTTCTTTGTATATACTTATGATGAAATATATTGTCATGAAAAAAATAAAAATATAATAATAATGAATAAGCGTTTCAGTATTTCAGGTAATTCAGTAAAAATATAAATGGTTAATGAATACATATATAAGTGTACTTGCATATGATTGTTTTAGTGGTAGTACTGGTTCAGTTAACATGAAGACAAGTTTAGGATAAATTAATTAACATGTAATTTTGGGCACATGCATGCTTGTTTTATTTATTGTGGTTATGTGTGATAGAAATATAGCTAATAGGACACAGGAATTATAAGCTGATAACAGATTTTGCATAATTAAATAAAATAATGAACTGAGATGGTGTTTAGGCAGATGGAGACATTACCTTGTGTTATTTTTTTTGTCAAAGATGTTTAATTTTGTCATGATTAACCTGTGTATATACATAGGAAAATTTAATGTTTTCCCTCATTTTTATAAGTGAAATGTTCAATCATTTAATGTTTCTCGTAAAATATTTATTGAATGTTTGCATATTTTGGAGGACCGAAATTACAAACCTATCATTGAGCACTTGTACTAAATTGCCATTTCTGCTTAACCCCAACCATTCAAATGGCGTCTAGTAGTTGTTTGCAGTTGTTTTCTTACCCCTTTAAAAACAGAAATCTCCAGTGAAATTTTAGGGAATATTGAAATTGCATTTTGATATCTGAATTTCTTTTTAAAAAGCTTTTCCTGTTCCAGCTTAAAGACAACCGTTCTTTGTATGAAGGCTATGTCCCAATGAAGTACAAGCACTATTACAAGAAAATGGCAAAGTAAGAACTTCTGAAAATCCTAGATGTTCACAGATCGTCCCACATTTACAATGCAATATTTCTCAGATTTCTATCACGGCATTGGAGACACCTATGATTGCGCCTGATGTTCTCATTCTCACTGAATCCAATCTTTGGGTCTTCCAATCTCCAGATCACAAGAAAGTTGCTGGAAGGGAACCTGGTAGTCAAGGGAGGGAGAAACAGAATAAAATGACTAAAAATAGACTTTATCCTCTCTACTTTAATATTATTAAATATTCCCTTTCTTAGTTCAACATATCTTTCCAATTCTACCCAGGTCTGGCTGTTTACCTAAAAAGTGATTGAATGCTGAAATTTTGACCTCACATTTCAGACAATCAAAACAGGAGCATGATGCACACTCCTTTGGAAAACCACTAGTTCTGCATCATTGTCATCTTAACCAACCACCGTCCACTGTTATGGTTGGACTGTCTGCAAATTGTGAAGCTACAGTGCTTCGTGATCTGTTTGTAATTTGGTTATTATTTGAGGTCTTGTATTTGTTACAAACCAGGGAGGAGCAATACTGTCTATGTCGGAACTATTTATTTTTGGCCTTTTGTTGTAAGAAACTCTTTATATGAATTTTTTGCTTATTTGCGTTTTTCTTTTTTTCTTTGAAATGCTACTATAACCTCAGGATCAAGAAATTGGCTATGTTGAAACATTTTTGTGTCTGGGTGTTGTGTGTGCGTGTATGTGTATGTGTATGTGTATGTAAGCAAGTAAAATAACCAACTACACTAAGCTTAAGCTAGGACATATACTTTCCCTGTTTACATCGATTTACTGGATTTAATTCCGATCTTTTTACTGATGCAGAGTTGTGGTTAAGTTTCTGGGAAATACATTACAATTCACTATATGAAATACGAGGTCAGTTCTGAAGTGAATCTTGATTTCTTTCCTTTGGAATAAGTAGTTGCATTCGAAGTCTTGAGAAACTGATTTGCCTGTTCTCCAGATGCTCCCATTCCACATAAGCCGAGGAGAAAATACTGTTTGTTCTAGGGGTGTGGATTGATTCTGTTCAGGTTGCATTTGGAGAGGTTGTGCATACACTGTATATACAATACTGTACTCTTATATTTAGTTCATCCTGTATTGACCATGTCCTTTCTCTGTATATATATCTCTGTTCATTTTGTTTTTTTTTGTTGATGCCCTGTATCATATTCAATTTTCTCCGGTTCAGAAAATAGCTGCTGAGTTTTTTTTTTGGTAAGGGCTGATGAGTACTTTTATTGACACAATCTGAAATTTTCACAGGCAATCTTTTGAACTTTCTTTGCTCCAATAGAAAGCACAGATTAATAAAAGGCTGGACCCACTGTATTTGTATTTATATCATTTTATTTGGTTGGTTGGGTTGGGGAGTTGTGGTCCTTATCTTCCCCTCTTACATGTGAGAACCCGCTATTACAGTGGAAGTCCGTTTGATCAAATGGGGCTCATGTAGTGGAGGTGGTTATTGAAAGGAGAATCCACATTGCCGGTGGTGGTGCTCCATTTTTATTCAAAGAGAAATTTAATCTTGGGTTAGTAAAACAAGAAGTGACATCTAATACAAAACTGGACGTGATTGTTTGAAGGATCAGAAATTTTCCATTCGTCTCTCTTTCCAGGATGAAGTATCATGATCATCTGGTCGCCCCAGACAAAAATTCTCACATGGGAAGTTGGATAGGATCCAAACTTCATGGACAGGCAGATACCAAGGCTTCTTGGTCATCCATTGAGTTACAGCCAATTTGAGTTGGCCAAGTGGAAAAATAGAAGTCTAAAAGTGGAAGTATATTTGATGACTATGAGAGGGTGCAAGCCAATAATGCTTGGAAATTCTGATTAAAATTGGTTATACATGACCAATCCCTACATATCGAATGGTCAGTATAATTGAATCAGAGCCAATGCGTCTGTTAAGAGGGTGTTGGAAAAGAAGCCCTTTATGTGATAGTCATAGGAGGCAGATTCATTCCATTTTAATCTTTGAGGACAATGGAGTGGGAGGGGGAGGAGGACAGAGAATGACACATCATAACCATATCATAGAGATGATGGGAACTCGTCGGACAGTCTCTTAAATTTATTTATTTATTTATTAAAAAAAAAAAAAAAGTGAGAGAGTAGGTGACTGACTGGTGGAGGTGGTCACCCAGAGAGCCACCACCGCCGTTTAGGTGTGGATCCCATAAAACAGATGGATGGTTTTTCAGGCTACTCTTTTTCGCATCACTGCATGTGGACTGCTTGTGGACTGTGGAGGATATATTAATGGATGGGAATGCGTTGCATGTGGTACAGATATATTAGATAGTAATTGATTAATTAATTAATTAATTAATTAATTAATTAATTAAACGTGATTGACGGAGGCACCGGGCATTGCTTAGTTGCTTACTGTAATAAATATTTGTGTCTACACTGTATAGTTACAGAGAGCACTGGGTCGACTGACCCGGGAGCTAGGCTCTCGGTCGGACTTCTGACCACTCCAATCTGGGTCTCCACAAACGCCCAATTAGGATTCTCCCAAGAGATCTCTTACTGAGGTGAGGCCTGAGGGTGAGATACTTTCCAAAAATGGAATCTCCACAAACTATCCCAACTCTTATTCATAGCATGATACCTATTCTATTGAAATTATTTATACATGGTAAGAAATCTGACTTAGCATCAAAGAGTATGAAGGCCCCAACAGATCTACTACCCTATCTAAAACGTGTCCATTATCTTTTGTCGTAGAAGATGAGTGGAAGCACCGAAGGCCCGATGCCAACCTTCCACCATTGGTTAGAATTAGAGTTAGTCATCAATTTGATTCTGATTCTCTCTCTCTCTCTCCCCTCTGTTGAGTCTGTTCTGTTCGGCTCGGCTCAGAGAGAGAATCAATTGGGAAACCAACCTAGCTAGTAGTGTTGTTTCCTGTTTCCAAGGGGAGGGAGGGTGTGGGGACTCAGCTGCGAGGCATATATAGACACCGTTGGACCGACTGCAACCCCACTTAATTTTTGGTACCAAAATACATGCCCTGTACGTGCGCCGTGTCGGTGTGGGCGTCGGCTGTGCCTGTGGCACCCAACGACAACCCCTCCCTCCGCCCTCGCTGCATCTTTATCGTCCACACAGTTTAATTTTTGGTGTGGGTGCGGTTGCGGGGGCCACAGAGCTTTCTTTCCTTTCTTTCCTTTCTTTTTACCTTCTGTTTTTACTTGTGAGTTGTGAATATAATATATGATAATACCCAGTAGTCTGCCCTTTTTCTCCCTAGTGGGCCTTTGTGCCTAACAGCACAACTATGATTGGATGGTGGGGTCCAATCTGAGTGTCCCACGAATCGAACCAACCCCGTGGTGGACTTGAACCTTCTCCCTGGGAGATAAAGATGGAGTAAAATCTGTTCCGATCAGAATCCAAAAACATATGATAAACATGTGCATGCGGCCATGCGTACTCACTACTCAGGTTGCCACTGTTGCAGACCGTTCACGTGCCCCATGTGAACCCCAACACTACTACTCCTTCTTATCCTCTTCTATCCTCCATCAATAATCCAACTTTGTTGTTGGGAGTGGGGTGTCAATTCTTAAACCGAACCGATAAAATCGGTCGGATCAAACCGATAACAACACGGATCGAATTGAATCGAAGTCTTATTAGGTCGGTTCGGTTTGGAGTATTGCAACTCCAAAACCAAATCGAACCGCACCGAAAATCAGATGAACCCGAAACCAAATCGAAACCGGCTCAAAACCCGGACCGAAACTGAAACCAAATCAGTAAGAAACCGAAACACTCCAAAATTCTTTAAAAAAAAATCAAAATTTGCATAGTTTTGTAAATATTTGTATGGAAAGTCGAATCCAAACTGGACCAAAAACCAAAACTAATCCGGTTACAAATCGATTTAAGAAACCGAAGACAAACCGAAATCAAACCGCACTGAAATCGAAACCAAACCGTCGAAATTGACACCTTATTGGTTCGGTTTTGGTTTCAACTTTTCCACACCGAAACCGCCTCAACCTGGACCGAAACCAAGCCGGTCCGACCGATTGACACCCCTAGTTGGGAGTTAGAGAGGTGGTGTGGCCTAAACCTAATTATGTGTGTTGTTTTATCTTCGATGCACCGCTCCCACATTTATTAAACCGTCTATCCCTCCACCTTAACTTATATAACGAAATACCATATATATCACCAAACTGTTGTTGATCTAAAAAGTTATAAACTTCACACATACACATTAAAAAAATTCATAAATAATTATTTAACATAAATTTTATTTTAATATAAAAATATTTATTTAATATAAACTTATGATTATTTTTAAAATAAACATAAAAAATTTCACCAATATGGTGTGAGGTTATGAATAAGTTATTTATTTAATATATAAATCAATACTCAATCAATTTAAATGATTAAAACTTAGACTTAAGTGTTTATTAAATGGTATCATTTTTTTAAATCAAAATTGAACCATCTATTAAACGGTTTTACCATCCGGTTTCAGTAAAAATGATTTTGAATTTTTTTAAAAATGAAAAATAAACAGCTTAATTTAATTTTGACACCCTTAATATATATATGACAAAAGATATTAATTAAAAAAAAAAAAAATTTGCAGAACACCACCCTCTAATCACATTATCACTTATCAGAATGAAATCTACCCCTTTAGTCTCCATGTGCGGTGGGGCTGGCTATCTCTCACCTATAATCCCAATGCCATTACTCCTCTTCATCTCCATTGCTTGCTTAACACAGCCTCCTCCTTCCTTCCGCTTCACTTTTTTTTTTTTTTTTCCCATTCATTAATTATCGTCTCCTAATCTACCATATAACTGTCAATGATCAGCCATGCACATTGATGATTGAATAAGTGCACTTAAAAGTATCCCAAGCGATATAAAGTACCTATATAATCTATCTTCAATTACTGTTTAATGACCAACTATATCCATATGCCATAATATTGATGATGGGACAGGTGCACTTATTGTTAAAGTTTTTCCCGTTTAATTAAATGGAAATATTCGAAATGGATTTTATGCAAGTTAACATGACTTGAAGTGTAAAATGTCAAATTCAACAGCCATCACCATGTTTTGGATTTTTTTTCTTGTTTTGCTTATGTTTTCAATTGTCGCTAGACTTTAAGAAGAAGGAAATCACATTTTTAGCG
Source organism: Macadamia integrifolia (assembly GCF_013358625.1). Taxonomy (NCBI): domain Eukaryota; kingdom Viridiplantae; phylum Streptophyta; class Magnoliopsida; order Proteales; family Proteaceae; genus Macadamia; species Macadamia integrifolia. The sequence goes on along the minus strand of NC_056561.1, from coordinate 46,474,647 downwards.
CAATTGGCTTGGAGAGGATACGGTACTTCATCTCAGGAAGCGAGATCCCGTGATCAAATCTTTGTCATTGCACCTAACTTCTTGGGGTCATCGTACAAGAGTTTCTGCGGACTAACCCGACCCTGTGTAAACGATATCATAGTGACCCTAGGGACTAGTCGAGTCAAAGATTTGAACATCCTGTGTTTAAAGAAAAATATAAAAAAGAAGAAAATTACATTTTTACAATAGTAATTGGTAGTAATGTATCTCTCTCTCAAAGAGTATTTCTTGACTACTTGATATATGAATGATACCTTGAATGTGTCACTTTTCAAATTTGATGGTGTAAGTCAATTAGATGGCCCCATATATGATTTTCTCCATTGGGTTTTTCAGTGATTTTTGTTGAGCTTGCTTATTTAACCATTTTCAAAATTTTGAAATCTCCTTAATTAACGTAGATGTATCACATTGATTTAAAATATTTTAACTACAATTAGTTGATAATGATGTAAACGATATATGTTCACCAAATTTAAACATCTCACATTCCAATTATTTAGAGCATGATGAAAAACATTTTGAGCTTAGGGTGCAACTCTTTTAAAGTCACTTGACAGGTCTAGTGAAGGAAAGCCATAGGAATTCAATGATCCCACTCCCACTCCCACTCCCACTCCCACTCCCACTCCCCTCCATGATTTATCTCTTGGCGTATGAGAGGATATGGAAGTCTTTCAGTTTGGGTGTTGTGGGACCTTGCTCTAAAACAATTTAGGAGAAAATAAACTTGTATGTTTGAGTGTTTCTATGCCTAGATACAAGATGTGAAAAGACCACACAACCCCGGCCCATCCAGATTCCTCAACACACCCCCTCAATTGACCTGTACACTTAGTGCAGTGGCCACGCAAGCCCTCCCTCCCTCCCTCCCTCTAGAAAAATTTTTCCCCTCCTATGTTCTTAAAAAAGGATAGACAAATGCTTCACAAGTAAACATCAATATGTCTCTGCATCTGCATCCCGAAAGAGTAGAAAAATAAAAATTTCAGTCTCATTAGCATCGAATCTCTTTAATGGGGTACGCCTAATTTTGCCACGTGGAACATTGGTGTATTGAGTATTGACACTTGGATATCAATTAAATGGTTAGAAAAGGCAATGTGACATATTTTCAGATTCCTCAAATCCTTATTCTGCGGCTTCAGCGACGAGTCTGAATTTTTAACTTGTAAGCATGCAGAGATGGATATAATGTCTACCTCTCTACAGTTTTAAACATGTGGGAAGTAAGGTAAGGATTTTAGGAAAACCTAATAGTATCATCTGCCCCTCTCCAACTAAAAGTAAAGCAAAATGACACAGATCACGTATTTACAGATCGACTTCGTACTTCGTAGTTCCTACATTGTCAAACACTTACGGAGGCATTATCACAACCATGGATGGATGGAACTTGGAAGGACCAGAGAGACAGAAAGGTTGTGGGTGGGGCCGTGGTGTTCACCTTTACCAAATTACAACAATACCAGTGGGAAGATGGGACTCGGGTGCCTGCCGGGTGGTATTGAATTGACTGGAACTGGACTCGTTTCAATGTTTCCAAATGACTTTCTTGGAAATTCAATTCAATCCTCCGCTCATCCTCTCAAAACTACACAAACTAGCCAAACAATCCAATGTGCAAAACAAATAATTGCACTCTACCTCTCTGCCTCTTAATTTGTCCTCTTTTATTGCCACTGCACAATAATAGCTGTACCCCTGTATCACTTTCAATAATGTAATTTTTTTGGCCAGAATAATAACCATAATATTATCTGTCTATGATCTATCTGCCTATGGCCCTCTGCAGTTAAAAAAAAAAAGGAAACAGATTACACACAATAAATTCATAAAAGCTCTATTTTCCTTCTACAAAAAGGGTTGGGTTTTGCATCCTCCACTACTCTTCTGGGTTGGCCGATCAAGGCTTTTCTCCACCCCTTTCTCTGTCCTTCTCTCTCGATCGAGCATTTTTGAGGTTGGTAATCTACCGAGACAGGAGGATACCACACACTCATTGGTCTTCCACTTCTCATTTCTCTCCATTTGTCTCCACCCTATTACTCTGTTTGTTTACTACTATGCATTGATGGTATCACCGTTTGGCTTCTTGTTTTGCAGAAACATGGCTTCTTTTCTTTGGTCTCTATGTCTCTGCTGCTTCTTGTTCCTGGCCACTGGAACAATGGCAGCTGCACCCAGGAAGCCAGTGAATGTCCCATTTTACAGGAACTATGTGCCTACATGGGCTTTTGATCACATCAAGTACTACAGTGGTGGTTCTGAGGTTCAACTCTTTCTGGATAAATACACCGGTAAGCCTTCCTCCATTGAATCATTATTATTCGATGTTTTGCTTGCAATACACATCTAAAAGGAGCCTTGACTGGATGTTGATGTGGGTTTTGTTTTGGAAAAAGGTACTGGATTTCAGTCCAAGGGCTCTTATTTGTTTGGCCACTTCAGTATGGATATAAAGATGGTTCCTGGCGATTCGGCTGGCACAGTCACTGCTTTCTATGTATGTAAAAATTAGGGTTTGGGCTTGGTAGTTGTTGCAATGCAACTGATAAATGCACCCCCACCCCCCTTTTCCATTTCCCTCTTCTTCTATCACAATATTTATATTTTTGGTGGTGGTGTGGTGTTCCTGTATCAGTTATCTTCTCAGAGCTCAGAGCACGATGAGATAGACTTTGAATTCTTGGGAAATCGAACAGGGCAGCCCTACATTCTGCAGACAAATGTGTTCACAGGGGGAAAAGGAGACAGAGAACAGAGGATCTATCTCTGGTTCGACCCAACCAAAGCCTACCATTCCTACTCTGTTCTATGGAACTTGTATCAGATTGTGTATGTTTCCTTATTTCTTATTCTATTCGTTTGTTCCTTTGTTCTAGAAGCTTGGGTGGAAGTGGTACCACCCAATTTTTACCTTAGAAGAGGAAACTCTCGTTATTTTCAGCTAAAGCTAGATAAAAGGGGGAAAGATTAAAGAGAGAAAAAGTAAAAAAGAAGAAAAAAAGATTGGAGGTGGGGGGTTGCATCCATCCGAAATTCTGAATGTTGGAAGGGAGATCCGTCCTTATATTACAATGTTACTGCTACAAAATCTTTTACACAAAGATGAAATAAAAAAAATAAACCCAAACAAAATGGATTAATTTCTTTGGGTTCAAGATCGAACTACCTTCTAAGTTGGCCGCCGACATCTCTTGAGATTTTGTAAAGCTATTCCTATTTTCTAAAATTGAAACATTTGATTAGACTTTGTGGGCTATAGTTGTTCCTGTCCTCCTGTAAACTGTATACGGTATACCCCATTTATGTTCTCTCTCTCTCTCTCTCTCTTTGTTTTTTCCCCCTCACTGATTCGTTTTCTGGAACCATCTTCATTCAAACACCCACCCACTCCCAAAAGAAAATAACAAAGAGTTTATAGGTGGAGGAGGGGAGGAGTTTCAATTATTTTTGGTTTGGGTCCTTTCCCTAGTTGAGGTGGTGAGTGAAGGAGTGAATGAATGCAATTAACTAAGTGTGAAGTGTTTAAAATTATTAATTGGGGAGTGGACTGTGGATATGATATGATGGGTGGTGGTGGTGGTGGTGGTGCAGGTTCTTGGTGGACGATGTGCCGATAAGGGTGTTCAAGAACAGCAAAGAATTGGGAGTGAAATTCCCGTTCAATCAGCCGATGAAGATATACTCGAGCCTGTGGAATGCGGACGACTGGGCTACGAGGGGAGGGCTTGAGAAGACGGATTGGTCCAAGGCACCCTTCGTTGCGACGTACAGGAGCTTCCACGTTGACGGGTGCGAGGCGTCGGTGAACGCGAACTACTGCGCCAGCCAGGGGAAGAGGTGGTGGGATCAGAAGGAATTCCAAGATCTGGATGCCCTTCAGTGGCGGAGGCTCAGGTGGGTCCGCTCCAAATACACCATCTACAACTACTGCACTGATAGGGTGAGGTACCCAACCATGTCTCCCGAATGCACCAGAGACAGAGATGTTTGATGAGATGAACGAAAACATGAATTTTCAGATGATGATTTATTCTCAAGGCCTTAGCTACCTTAGCTTACTACTACTGCTGCTCCAGAAACCGATCTATTATTATAATTAAGTAGTATTATACCGAAAGCGTATGTCTTCTATATGATCATCATCATCATCGTCATCGTCATCGTCATGGTGAAATATGGAATATGGATTGATTACATTTATAACTAGTATCGACATTCATGGTTCTTAGATTCTTGCATATAAGTACGCTGGATTTCGATCGATTATGTATGTTTGTTTGTTGGTCCCTTCTTCCAGAGGGTCAGGCAATAGTCGTTTGGTTTCGTTTGTTGTTATATGTATATATCAATCAAGCTGCTGTTATATATCTTTATATGCGTAAAAAGAAGAAGAAGAAGAAGATAGTGATGCAGTAGATGTGTTTTGTTTACTGATTAATCATCATTAGGAACGAGTTGAGTTTCCTTTCACTTGCGCTGGAGTCTGGAGAGAACAGCACAGCTGGTTGCCAATAATTAGGGAACTCGCATCTTATGGTTTCCAGCCAAGGGAGGGGAGTAATGAGTAGTTTTACTTTACAAACAACGAAGGATGGAGTACTTTTGCTATATTATTTCTTGGAAACATTATTATATATCCCTTTTTATATGTTAATAATAATTATGATTATCGTGTTGTGATTTGTGAACAGAGTTTTATTCTGCTTTTTTTTTTGTGAGAGAGAGAGAGAGAGAGAGAGAGAGAGAGAGAGAGAGAGAGAGAGAGAGAGAAAAGCATAGCTAGTATTTTGTCAGTCAGCTATATTCTGCTTAATTTGGAGAGAGAGAGAGAGAGAATCTCGAATCTCGAATCTCGAATCTCGATTGATGAATAGCTCAGTGGCACCTACCGATTACCGAAGATGCGTTTCAGTCTATGAGCAATAAGCCCAGTGATCACGAGCTCTTCCTTTCCCCAAACAAAAGTAAAACCAAACCGCTTTTTGCACCGAAAGACACCAGCAATGTCCATAGGTCTTCGCTTCACCAGTCACCACACAAGATATCGTACCCCCACACGGTCCCGAACTTCGAATTTCGAACTTCCACTAGGCATCTGGCTGGCTAAAACGTGGGGAAGGGAAAAAAGAAAAAAAAAAAGAAACAAGAGCTCGTGATCCTGAATCATCTGATATTACATTGCTCTCCTCCATCTCTTCCTCTATTTCCCCTACCCATGCAACTCTCCATCTCTTTCATGGATTCTAGGAAATTGTTCGTTTTTTTAATGCGTGATAAGACACCACATAGCCATCACGCATACGATGAAATTAGGGTGGAGTAATCAATTCTGATCTAATCCAAAGGCCCACTGCAAAATCTGTAGAGCGAATCATGCCCAATCTATTCTAATCTGATTCAGATTCTTAGAACCATGATCCCACGAGGCTGCCGAGAGATTCAATTGCTTTCGAAGCATCAAAATCATCTAAGGTGAGATTCAGTAAACATCCAACAGCTATGGTGCATGGCCAGGCCTTCCAAACTGTTGAATGCTCAATGCACCCATTGCTCGAGGCAGACAATTGAACTCCTTACAGTCTGACAAACCTTTCTAAGAAAAAATGGGACAAGAGATTGCTATCTGATCCTGTGGCCAGGCCGCTTGCACCAACTCAGGCTGTACGTAAGTGCATTTACATGAATGAATTTTGGATTTCAAAGTGGGTGAGGTGTCCCTTTGCCTGGGCACAGGGGCCATGTAACCAAAAAGTTAGTTGCATTTCATATTCCAATTGCAGTGTAGCAAATTCTTGTTTTTCAAATAAAAAAAAAAAACCTCATACCATAAGTGGAGTCGCATTTCATGGTTGACTAGAGGGAAGGGTGGACAGTGCATTAAAAATTGAGAGAGAGAGAGAGAGAGAGGGGGTAGCAGAAAGCTTATGAGGCAGCTACACATGTCAAGCCACACTATTTGTCATCGCTGTGTTTTTTTCCTTGTAAATTCCGTGCAAATGATATTATACATCATGTAAATTTTTCTCATTTTTCAATGTCATTTTTGCATTTTACATCAAAACAAAGCCAGCGAATATTATTTTACAGCAAATTTTTCTTTTCCCCCATTCACATTTTGGATAAAAAAAAGGAGTCTAAATACAACAATGATTTTTACCAATAAATAAAAAATAAAAATACAACAATGATTTTTACCAAAAGACATACAACAATGAAATCCATAGTGGCAGTAGCCCGGGGCTGCACAGCTTATTAAGTGAAAACCATTGACGAGTTGGACACCATATAATTGGCAGTGCAAGCATCGGCATTGAAACCCATTACCTTAACCCCTCCACATATGCATTGGTAGTGATTACTCCCCCGACTTCATTTTCCTGTGCATGGTATCCAGGTACCCCTGTCAAAAAACATCATGATACCAAGCCTCTCAGTTCCTGCATTCCCTGCATTCACATGAGCAGATAGAAGCAAATCTAGCTCCCCCCCCCCCCCCCCCCCTCTCTCTCCGTTGGAGGTCCGAAATCAGCGGTTTGTCAAACTGTCGGTCCATGTCCTCTGTTTGAGAAAACGGACCCTCATCCACTAGGCCAGGTCAGCCGCAGCTTTGGATGAAGAGGTGCCGCTCAGGTCCTGCGCAATAAAAGCTGTGAAAAGTTCGTTGAAATTGCAGGGGGAAGAGGGATACCTACTAATCCTTGGCAAGTACACAGGCAGGGGAAAGAAAAGGCGAGGCGAGGCAAGGCGAGGCGGGGAGTTGAGGACAACTGAACTCCTTTATCAGTTTTGCTCCATGTGTAATCAAATTAGATTATAAACTCATATCCACATCAGACTTGGGACCCAGTCCACGGGATCTGGGGTAATGTTCAGCACCAATAAGAAAATAACACATCCAAGGTTCTTTAAAATAGAGTATCTGAAAAGGATATTTCTGTAAATAAAGACAATGCAAAAGGTTCCAGTGTGTTTCGCCAAATTACTGATGGGTTTCTGGTCACCTAAGGTCACTAGGATGCAGAACTCAAAAGAAAACAAGAATTACAGTCCAGTAAAGAAACCACAGGTTGAAGAGAATTTTAATAGTAGAACATAAGAGACCCTAGAATGGAAAGAACACTGGTGGAAAATCAGATTTATGGAAGAGAACAGTTCATCAAAATCTGGCTCAGATCTGATGGTCTGGTGTAAATTTATGGCGGCATCCTACCGAAGATAGGATTCTAGATTTAGGGTTTCAAGAACAGGGAAGGAAGAACTTTGGTGAGTCTGAAGAGCTCCTGTTTGAGGATATGAGATGGAGGAGATCCAGAGGCTTGAACGGTCCAACCGTGGGTGACGAGGTCATGGAAGGAGGGTTCCTGAACCCAGAAAGCTTCAAAGCGGAATCTCAAGATCTAATTGGCTCAAATCAGTAATAAAAAAAGTGATCAATCAATATAACCAGATTCAATAATAAGTAGAGAATACTAATCTGAAACAGAATCCGGAATTTCATCCACGATAAGAGAATTGAGAATTTAGATCTGATATAGGACTCTACTAAACCAGTAGCAAGATCTAAATTTGAAAACAGAAATCAACAAAAAACCTGGTCCGATTACTTATTCTGAAAACAGATTTGAAATCTCAGATTATATGAAAGAGAGCACCAGATTTCCTCCTTGATGAAAAAATCTCAGTACTCATTTAAAGACTGAAATGTTAAGACCAAAATAGTGGGAGACCTTCCAGATATGGTTTTAAGACGAGAGAATTAATCAGGAAATTAACTCAAAATAATCGGATTCAATCAACTAAAGCATGCACAGGAAGTAAAGGAGTTTCTGAATACTGACTGAGCAGAATGGATGGAGAAATAAGAACAGGAAAGAAGGATATGAACCAACCCTCTCTCCTGGAACTTGACTGGACCCACCAAGGAATTCACTGAATCTCACATTCTCACTAAGGTATTCAATCTCACAGATTAATGGAGGCAAAAGCTCCAAGATCTGGTTTTGAGTAAACCAGTTTACACCCAAGCCGCGAGGCTTGGCCTAAACCAAATACTGGTTCAGTTGAACTGCAGAATTTTTTTCTTTTTTTTTGGCTTGGGTTGGTTCCTCCCGCATTGGTATTTCAAGGAGTACTTTGGACAGGTCTGCCCATTTATGAAGCTCATCGAAAAGATCCAGATTCAGTGAATAAGGGCTGAGGCAGTAGGGAGAATCATGTTGATAAGCTGAGACACCAAGCTATATCATCTAACAACCTTAAGAATGTACTTCATAAATTTTTTTCATAGGTGTAAAGCAACTCTCATTAAGATGTAACTAACTTCTCTGTTATTGACAAAGTTTCAGTTAATATTGCCCTACATCTGGAAAATAGAAATAAAAGGTTTTAGTGCCTTCATAAATCTGCATAGTTTTCCAGCACAAAACACCAAATCTAGTAGATTCATTTGTTAGTAGTAACAACCTCTAGAAGATCAATCTGAGCACATCTGAAGGAAGAATTATTACCTGGAGTATCCCAACAGCAGCAAATTTGTCAAGAATTGTCTTTGAATGTACTGGGTGTAGATTTAAAGGCTTCAATAATAATTCAACACTCTGCAAGGAATCACTAGAATAAGAACCAGTCTCATGCAATGGCAATATTAGTTGATAAAATTGGGAAATGGAGGTCATATAAATTCCATTTGAAGAGCTACAGGGAATCAAGGTTAAGCTCCCTCAACAGCTTTTAAAGCGAGGCCACTTGAGCCACATTTAAAGGTCTGTAAAAGATGCCTTCCTGCAGTGTATACCAGCCTGATGGCACCCACATGGTAAAGATCGTAAAACAAAAACCTATGAGTCCAGATTACTAATTTACAGAATCAAAGGAAACTGGAAGAACGAGAGAGTCCAGCTGAGCTAGGATCTAGACTCCTTCCAAGAGGCAAGTTCAGCTACAAACGGTCGCGCAAACGCACCTTCCCTACCGGCCCTGTTCTCTAGCTCTGTCCCAATAAACCTCCTAACTTGCTTCCCTGTCGAGTGATCCTGCAAGGGATTGTTCATGGAAATACTATCGAGATTCTTCGGACCATATCATCCAATGTTCATTGCCATAAGGTACACATACAAAGGATGTACCCGATATATGGGTGCATGCCTATATTATTAAACTTTACTGGACGATCAATCCCTATAATCTATAAGATCCTTCCTATTCTCTGGACATTCTTTTTTTTTTTTGGGGGGGGGGGGGTTTGGGGGTGGGTTCCAGAATGCCCATGTGGAAGCCAACCTGCTTAACAATGGGCTTAAATTAGCCACTACATTTGCCCCACATGTATGGCTACACCATGTTTCCATCTGTCAACATTATCATGATCAATCCATCTTAGAATTGACCAAACTAAGAAAATAACAACCGCTTACCTTCGATGTAAAGCGTTCATCCCAATATGTATACCTCAAACCTTCAAGTTTCCCTGTCTTGCGAAGATCCTCCACAAAAACCTTCACTTGAACAGCCTAACCAGAGCAGCAAAAGATTATGATAAATGAAAAAATAAGATAATAAATTGAGAATCCAAATGAAGACGCACATCTGGTGTGTTCCGCTGGTTATCAAAAGGGTAGCCAACAATGAAACCTATGAGTGAAAGTTCTGAAATCTGCATATGAACATAAAGGGCAGATCAGACCCAAAATTCAGATAGCAACAAAAGATGGTTATGATCTGAAATAATTATGAATATTAAATGAAGATTGGTATTAGGGTCTTGTGACAATGGTCACATCCTATATGACCGCATCACCACCAAATGGAGGGCCAGCAATGGTTCTACCCATAAAAGAAGCATCACTTGGGTAAACAACAACATTAGGAAGGCCAAAAGACCTGCAGTATAGTTGTCACAACAGGATACATACTGTAGAAACACATATCCTTTCCTATCATTTTCCTTGATAAGGAAAAGAAAAGCCTTCACCGAAATTATTAATGTTTAATACCATTATAACATTGGATTTCTACGATAATCCAACTGAGCTTGGGCTTGGATGGATTTCTCAAGTTTGTAGATTTATGATAGCATAGCATGGGGTTTAAATTTAGCAAAGAAAATGCCACCCTAAGCTACTCCATTGCCATCCCTAGTTGGGATAGACCTGCCCAAGTGCCCAGACCAGCCCCACTTCGCTGTTGCGATCCCTAGTTGGGTTTCTTGTATACATATCTTGTCATGATTTTAATAATCATTGCAAGGGAAGCACTTCCTATATCACAGTACTGAATTATTTATCCAAGTTGTGAGTGCTGAATGCTGACACCAAGTTGACTTAACACTAGATTACACAAGACCCACATATGAGCTCCAACAAAAACTTGCTTACAGATCGCATTGGCCTAGCCTGCTAATGCAAACAAAAAATACGAAATCGCAACTGTTGAAATTTATAGCCATCACATCATCCTGACATTCTACATAGGACAAATAACTAGCCAAAACTAGTAGTTTGTTTTGTTCTTTATAATTCAAATCTGTTCCTGTTTATTACAGAGACACAAATGTAACATGCAAAGCCTAACATGCTGACCAAAAGTCCTCACCATTGGATGAGAATGAAAAAGCAAACACTGATAAACTTACCAAAGATTGAAAATCTTTTGCCATCAAACAAATATTTGACTGCTTCCTTACTAGTACACTGCAGCATTAAGATCCACAGGATCCATGGAATGAAATCACCAAACAAGAAATCAATGGCACAAAAACCAAAGCATATTGAACAAGATAATGAGACCCAACAATAGTAATTCTGTAGGTGAGGCAAAAAAAGAAGTTTCAAGTAACCTAAATGTTAAGAAGTTATAACGCAGGATGAGGTGCTTATGTCGTTATATTCTAATTAGGGGAAGAAAACAGAGAAAGAAACAAATTTGATATAATAAGCAAAAGGAAATGGCTGATATTGGAAATAGGTTATACATAACTGGAAGGAGTCATTTTTAGAACCAAACCCCAAAGAAGGCGGCTGCCCTGGTTCGACTGCCAGTTATTTGGAATATTTAATAGTCATAATCATATCTGAAGAGGAGGGGTGATATGTGGTTCAACCATTCAATTCGCTGATTCATAGGGATTATCATATAGCTCTACCCAGTTCTTAAAGGAAGGGGTGTCAAAAATCAACCCAAACCATTGGACCGACAGGAATCCACCAAAAACCTGAACAAAACCGATTCCCTAAGTGGTCGTGTTCAGTTTGGGGTTTTTAGGAACTGGGAAACAAAAATAAAATTGGTTTTGTACCATATTGTCAAGGCGTCTAGGCTTTTTCTTTGGTCCAAGGTTCATGGACAACATACCTTGTTTATACTTCACAACTTTACGTTGATTGATGTCTATTGTTTGCATTTTATGAACATCCTTATATAATACCCTATGCTTTGTTTATAATCTGTTGGTTTTCTTATATTAGGTTATTACTAGCATATTTATATCATATTGCATCAGTATGGCTTATCTGTTGCATATATAATTACATATAAGCATAATTATATAAAAATATCATTTCTATATTATATAGTCATATATTGCATGTCTAGGGTGCATAGGTGATGCCTAGGCAGGCACCATGTCACCTAGGTGCCACTCCAACGCCTTGGTCATCTGGTCGCCATGATAACTATGTTTTCTACATTATTATTATAATAAGGAAAGCCAAAACTGAACTGGTAACAAACCAATAACCGACCATTAAGATCCTACTAAGAAAACCCGATGAAAAACCTGAAACTGACCAGACAGAAAATGAAACCGAATCTCACCTTAACAATTCAGCTTTAATTTGAGCCGGTACACGCATAAAACCAATTCGGACTGATCAAAACTAGACCAATCCAACCGTTTGACACCCCCTGCTTATATGCACTAGGTGCTTGATGGTTCAGCAGGTAAAATCTGTGGCTTGCTGTTGACAAAACTTGGTATCAAATCCTGACTCTACCTATCTAAAGAGGGGGTGCTGTAGTTGAAAGAGGCAAAATATTTCCTCTGCCATAGTTTTCTACAAAAGAAGTCTAGGTAATTTAGTCGAAAATTTTTTAGGCTATCTTCTGTAAGTATTTGACTTAGCTATTCAATGATTGTTGTATTCGTCTAAGAGAGCTATCTTACTTTTATAGTTTTTAAGGTGTTGGTAAGGCGACGCCTTAGCAGCGCCTTGGCGCTGATGCGGTCTAAAGATGGTAAGGCAGTGCTCCGCCTTATGTGAAGTGGCGCCTTATGGGTTTTTTTTTTTTTTTTTAAAAACACTTTTAAATTACTTGTGAAGATTCCAAATATAGATTTTTTATTGGTAGGTGTATAGTTTTGTTAACACTTGAAATGTATGGGATCAGCTTTACTCCACAAAAAATAACCAAAACAAACAAAACAAAATAAAAACTCGATTCACAAACAGGGTTTGGATTTTGTTAAGGGTTTTAAGAAAGGGCTTTGAGAAGGAATCAAGGAACAAGGAAGAACCACTGATCCAGGAAACCATTTTGCTCCGGTAGCGGTGAACTTCATTCTTCTTTAATAGGAGTAGAAATATAGTGGATGACCTTAGGGCTTAGGCACTCATTTTGGCATCATAGAGGTAAGTATAATAAATACTTGTATTTTTTATGTTTCTTTTCTTTATATTTATAATTTTGTTTCACAATTATGTATTTATATTATATGTTAATATGATTGATGATTGATGATTGATGATTGATGAGTAATGATTGATGATTGACGACTGACGATTGATGATTGATGATTGATGATTGATGATTGATGAAGATGAACTTAGTTTATTCACTTTATTGATTTGTTTTCTTGATGAATATCTTACATTGGTATGAATATGAACCTTTAATATTTATTTAACATATGAATAATAAGATTCAGCTAGGATTTGAGCCAAATAGATTGGTTCTATAAAAAAATTACAAAAGAACGCTTTAGTCAATAAGGCGACGCTTTATGCCCGCCTTATCACTAAGGCGCTCCGAAAGACCCTCAAACGCCTTCGTCGCCTTACCGCCTTAAAAACTATGCTTACTTTTGTTATAACTCTTTTTTATCTTTTAAACTCAACCAGACAGAGAGCCTTAAGGAAAAATCACAAACTTCTCATGGGAGGAAAATTACAATTACCAACTTTAATCATGTACAAACAATGCGGTTGAATTCATACCTTAGCGGGGATGCAATTTTATTAGAAGGATCCGAAACAGCTAAACCCACATATTTATGGCCGACATCTAATCCAAGCAATCTACCTTGTCCTAGGTTATTCGTCTTCAGCAAATCATGAAACAAATTGATTGGCTTGACATATTTCATCTGTAAGTCAATAAAGTAAATGATACATTTACTATCATCTCATCCATATTTAGCAAAAAAATGAAAAGGTTTTCATCATAATAAAGCAAATATATGATAATACTTTCTTGAAGCCATAAATTTTATATTAATAAGTCATTAAAGTGTTAGGTTCAGGGAAATAACTTGATACAAATTCAATTAACCTTTTTTTTTTTGGTATACCTTTTTCTATTATGTAGGAAAAATTATATCTGCTCTGCCGAAGGAGATCAAAGTTTGGAAAGTAGCACAGCTAGTTGTTCATCAGACACCTTAACTTCCACACATGCACCCACTGATAAAGCAAGACGTGCAGCTAACTGATGCTTGCACTGGAAAGAGGAGCAACTGAGAAGCACTTCACCAGTATAGAATAGAGACAGAAAGAGAATAACAGAAAGCACAAAAGCCCACTATATCAATGTGTGAGGGAGAAAATGAGCCTACACAAAGCTGTTCCCCCTTGTTGACAACTTCGTAGAAAAACGAATAGCAAGCACAGTGATGTTCTGGGAAGCAGAAGTACTCCTCCTTCCTCCTAGATTCTCCTACCACCTAATAAGATCAAACAAAAGAGGAATGCAATAAAAACCCCAAAATGCCATCATAGAAGTAGAAAAAAAAAAATGAAGGGTTTCAGATAATATTAGAAACCTGGAAGACAAAGCGGCCACTGGGTTCACCAAAAATCCTCTTGACGCCTCTCTGATCTACTATCCGGGTTGCTCGTTCAAAGTTCTTCCCAAACAGGAAATTCAAGCTGTATCAATGTCGAAATTAAGTTTCGAAAACATATTAAACAAATGCAAATTTTGCAAATGGTAACTGAGAGAGAAGGATTACTAACATAGAGAGCTGATCGTCCGTCACTGTTCCATTTCAGTTCAACATTTTGTTATTGGATACAATTTTACAGCCCAAAGATAGTTAGGAATCGGAAATGAAAGATCACCATTTCAAAGATAAAAATGGAAATGGATGAGTACGAGTACGAGTATGAGTAGAAAAAAATGAAAGGAAAGCGGCTGAACCTGAACGGGACGATTGAATGTCCTTCCACACTCTTTCTGCAACTAAACTACTTGTTGTCGAAGCCATTCGCACTTGGTATCTCCCTGCAAGCAAGTGAAATGCTGGATGTTAGAACACAAATCTGAGATTTATAGCAACAGTAACACCAAAGGACAATAGAAGACTTCATCACTGTTAGGTTTTAAATTTCAATCTAATAGAACGACTCTATTGAACAATCCTGAGCAGATGAGAACTTACTTCCAACTAATCATTCCGACTGGTCTGATCTTGAGCTTCATTGGGAGAAATGATAAGAGGCCTTTGGTTTACTCAGTGCTGCACTGCGACCCCGACTGATGGTGCCAAAGGTAGGGTGAGGAGGTTTCTAAGGCCGTGAGGCATATGGGGTCCCACCACTCCCTTTCTTTAACATGCGCCCCTTTTATGATTGGTCGCGTGGCCTCGACGCCAGCACTTGAGCCAATTGGGGAGCACGTATAGGTACAACGAGGGAAAGGCACGATTTCACAGGACCTGTGACAAGGCGTAAGGAAACACTACCATTGGTGTCGTATAGGAGATTCTTTCTAAACTAACTGCATGGAGAGCCTCCTCCTTTAACCAAAGACTCAACCCTAATTTTTCTTTTTTTCTCCTCCTTTAACCAAAGACTCAAAACCCTTTTTTTTTTTGGCCGGGGGTTAGGTCATCTCAATACATATGAAATGATGTATATTTAAAAGTGTAATGATCACTGCAATACATATTTTGGAGGTAGATATTTAAAGTGAAAATGTGTCATTGAAGGGTAATTTGAATTTTGTAAAAAACTAAGGAAGAATCTCGTAAATAAAAATTAAAAATAAAGAAAGAGAGAGAGAGAGAGAGAGAGAGAGAGAGAGAGAGAGAAGGAGAGAAGGAGAGTTGAAAGTTTGCTTTATCATAAGAATACGGAAGAAAAGTATCGATGGAGGGATCTACATGCCGCTCACGTGTATTGACATTTACGATACCATGCTACAATTTGTATATAGAGGAAACCACATGGTCAGGGAGAGAGAGAGAGAGAGAGAGAGTGAGTGGGAGGAAACCCCAAGGGCCTTCCCAACGAGGTAACCGAGTTGGTAAGGGATCTTCGCCTCAGGAAACAAGTGGCTTAGAGTTTGACTCCTCTTATCTCCTTGGAACCATTCACACAGGGTGTTTTTAGTGCTCTTCGCTGCTTTCAATGAAAGTAAAATGGTTCTCATTCAACCCTAATATGAACCAGTCCTTGGGGTTGTTAGGTCAGTATAAGTCCAAGGGACTAGTTAGGCCAAAGGCCTAGATATTCATTGTTAGTAGGAAAAAAAAAAGGAGGGCATTTTGAGTCTGGCCATGCATATATCATCATGAGCAAAAGGTCTCTTACTAATTGTGTAATCCCTGCATAACAAGAGGGCCAATGAAAGAATGCATAGGGATATCACTTGTTGGTGTACGATGTCTTGTATTCCGTCACAGTTTAAACTAGGAAGTACTGGTGCAGGAGCCTCAACAGGCCGGACGGAGGCCGAATATTTGAAGGCAATTTTGCATTTTTCGGATTAAGTTTTTTTTGCTCTATATTTGTAGCGAAGGATTCTTTCTCAAATAATGCAAGCCATACAGAGAGGTGTGAGGACGGCGTTGTAACTCTATTCTCCATTGATAGTGAAGCAGGATCTTATCTCACCGAAGCCGTACGCAATCTTGCCAAACCTCGCAATCCCATGAATAACCAATTTTTCTAAAAAGGGGAAAAGGAAGAATAAAAGGAAAAACAAATCCACTATCTATAAAGATTCAGAAATCTCCAAAATGTAAAACAGGGAAAGGAAAATCGCCACCGCAATCAATCAATCGAAAAAGTAGTTCGACATCTAAGTTTAAAAGTACACATGAACTGAAAGAATAAAAATTAATTAGAGCGAAGCATCTGAAACTGAATTTGAGCCAAATTAAGAGAGAAACTGACCTTCATTTCCCAAGCACAGATCAAAATTGGAAACAGAGACGATGAAACACCAAAATAAAGGAGACAAGAACAGAGACTAAGAAAGAGAACTGGGTACTTAGCAATGCTTCTCGCAACAATAAAGAAAAGATCTAAGCCCAATTTACAGTACAAGAACAAAGAGAAACAATAAACAGGCAAAGAAGCCTCTTCCTTTTCTGTTATTACAGTCAATTTATCCCAATAGTTGATAGATGAATGTATCATTGTGCTCATCTTAAAAATATGAACATCTAAAGAAAACCAAGAAGAAGAAGAATAATAAAAAATAAATACACACACACACACAAATTTCAGATGGCGACTGGCGAGAGATATTCTAAATTCTGAAATCTGAAATTGATCTCTAACCTTTTTTCGCTGCGCCGTCGGCCGCTGTCGTCTTCTTCGGTCGACTACAGAGCACTAAGTTGCAAGTCTTCTTCGATGGCTACTGTCTGCTACTGCCGCCGTCCTAGTCGTCTTCTTCGATCGACTTGCGAAGTTGCGAGTTGCGAGTCTGCGACTTGTGAGTTGCGACTTGCGACCTGCGACCTGCGACCTGCGACTTGTCTCTGACTCTCTTCTTCTTCTATTCTCTGATTCTGAGGACCGACAGAGAAGAAGGGTTAGGAGGATTGGAGGAATGGAGTCTGAGACTCTGAATCTCTGATTTCTTACCTTCACCGATGGAGACGAAGGGTTAAGAGGAAAAGAGAAACCCTATCAAATGGGTCGAAATCGTCTGCAATTCCGATCTCATACAATTCTGTGCAATACCACCTTCAAGTGGTGACACGTGTATTGATATCAATACAATGATCCAAATCTGGTACAACTAATAAAACATTAAATCAGTGAAGAGACATTTAAATCAGATCTGGACCATTGCATTGGTATTAATATATGTGTCACCTCTTAAAGGTGGTATTGCACGATATTGTACGAGATCGGAATTGTAGACGATTTTTTTCCCTATCGAATTGAATGCCTTTTTTTTTTTTTTTTTTTTTTTTTTTTTTTCTTAAATTTAATTTACTGAGTATGGTAAAACTCCAATTTTATCCTTAAAATACGCATAAAAAGACGTTTAAAACGTGTTTGTCGATCGTTTCAATTTTTTCCCGCATTGCGTAAAAATATACGATAAAAAACGTTTTAAACGGCTACAAATGGCAACGCGTTCAAAACGTGTCTTAAGTCTTAACTAACAGTGCTCCTGATTCCTGATCTCCGGGTTCCTCTCTTTGCTTGTTGATCCATCCCAGGCGCAGAGGCCAGAATCCACATGTTGATGTCGGGGAACCATCTGAACATGACAAATAAAGGAATGACACATCCCACCGCGGTCCCCCTTTTCAACTTGTATTATAACACAACATGTTGGATCAGTAGAGCTAGTAGATTGGAAGTTCTACATACATCTCCTCCTCAAATAAGTCAATTGGATTGATATAAGTCAAGGTTTTGAAGGATCCTCTCTCTCTCTCTCTCTCTCTCTCTCTCTCTCTCTCTCTCTCTCTGTGTTTGTTAGAGAATGCAAGTGTGATATTAGTTTTGTTTTTCCTCCCTTGAAATTGGTGGTTGAGATTTGGGGATCATGGCTCTATGTTTTGGTGCCAGATGCAGCATATCTAACTGTACTTGCAGAAACCACGTCACCATGAAAGAGGATTTTTTCATCACTTGGTGCTCCTCCGTAACAGGGCCTTTCTTTTGTAATTCCTAGCGGGGACGACTCCAGAGCCTAAATGAGGGCTTTCATGACAAGCTGGGTGGATAGGGCTAAGAATGGATCAATGTTGGTATTGATATTGGCTGATACCTAGTTGATTCAGTATTGGCATAGAAGTCGGGGCTTAATAGAATTTTTTAACGACCAAAATACCTTTACAGGGCTGTGAATTTCTTATTATACCCTTTTACCCCAAACCCAAATATCATACATCTTTCTCATCCACCATAAAAGCCCCAATTACATGCAAATACCTACAAATAGATGCCGGGTACTTGAGGCCAGAAAAGAAAATAGGTTCAGACAATTCATTGCCAAGATTGAATTCTTTGATCAAACTCGGTCAATTGTTTGTTTGTTTGGAAAAGGAAAATGTCTAAGGCTGTGTTTGGTAGCCAAGAGAAGAAAAAAAGAGAAAAAAGTATAATTTTGCTTTAAGAATTTCTCTTTGTACTTGGCATGTACTAATTCAAGTTAAGATTCAATTTTTGAATTTGGGAATTATGAAGTTTTCTTTTGCACCCCAAAAAACATCTTGTCAAAAACACAAGAAAACATGAGAAAATACAAAAAAATTTCTTCGCTTCTAATGGTAACCAAATAGGTATACTTTTTTTTTTCTCACCATTTCATTTCTTTTTTATTCCTTCCTTTTCTAGATTTTTTTTTTTTTCCCTCTTCGCTACCAAACACAGCCTAAGGAGCACAAAATTCAAATTCCAAAAGTGAAATTGGGAAATCAGGGATTAGATGTATACAACTTCGATTCTTATCCAAATACCCATTCTGAAAAAAAAATTGAATTGAAGTAATTTGTGTTTGATGCAAGGTTTTAAAACTCGGGATCGGTATGGGTATCGGTTACGATCGGTTCTTTATTTTTTTTAATCTAAAAAAAAAATCAGTAAAATGAAAAATGAAAAAAACCAATTTTTTTTTTTTTTCAAAATCAACTTCCGCAAGCTTGACGAACCTCGAAGCACTTGACGCCATTGCATTAACAATAATAGTGGAATCGAAGGAAGGGTGCCAGTGAGTCCCAGAGAGGGCAGGAGAGGACTAGAAAGCTTTGGTAGAGAAGGGAAGTGAATCCAGAGATTCCAAGTCAATAGCTTCCGAGTACCAAAAGCGCCCTACCAGCTAACCCCTAATTCTCTTCATACCTTGTGCTTAACTGTGCCTTTTTAAAGACACCCTGCAACTCACTTGAACAAAGGAAGACACAGACCCATGAGAGCCAAAAAGCCAATTTTCAAGCTGATGGCCTTAAATCCACAATGGCAACATAGATTAGATATAGTGTTCCTATCGTGTCAAAATTTTCATTTTTATTTCCTTTTTCTGCATTTCTAGCTTTGGTCTTCCTTCTTCCTCAATTCATTGTTCACATGAACCAGCGATGACCCTAACATGACTGGTGCATGGACAGTTCATCTGATTTGATGACTTATTATCCAAAAGCACAATCTTCATTCTTCCCTGCTGCTGACTTCTCACATAGCCGGTTGGAAGAAACCAAGCAGAGGAGCAATCCTCTGTGCACTGGAAATCTAGTTCGGTGGTCGTTCTTCTCATCTGAGATTTTGCAGGTTAACCAATCTGTATTTTTGGGTTCTTCGGCATCTTTTCTTCTTTGCATTTGATTTCCATATTACTGATAAAAGTCTCCGCTCCAGGCTTCTGCCATTTCTCGCCGGATGAAGGAATCCTGGTTTTAACGGATCGGGTCGGATCGGTATCCGATACCCAGGATGATACCAATACCCATCTCAGGATCGATCAGGTATGGGATCGGTCTCAGCCAATACCGATCCGATATGCCCGATCCGATACCGATACTTGATTCCATGGTTTGATGTAATTGTTATTTGAAATGAAGATTCTTCCTTCTTGTTGACAAGTTTTCCAAGCTAGGGATGTTGCGTCCTTTTGGAACTTACAATGATCCTCTCTCATAAGAAGCTAGAGTTTCTATCGTTATAATGAGAGCAGTGAATCTTCACGTAAGTGAATGTACATGAACGTCCCTAGTCCGTGGATATGACATTATTTTCTCTCTCCTCATTTAATAGATGTCATATCCACGGACCAAGGACGTTCATGTTGTTGTTTTATGGTTGTCCTTATTGGCAACCCGGCCACGTGGCAATGATGACGTGGCCAGTTTAGGTGACGTGGATGAAAGTGATGATATGGCAGTGTCTAGTATCACCGATGAGATAACAGAACCGCTTGGTATGCATGAAGTGGTTTGATACATCCTTAGTATGTGGTGCGGGTTTCTGGGTCAAAATTCGTAAAATTGACATATTTACGTTCGGGGGTATTTTTACAATGAAAATGATATTTTTGGAAGACCGTTTCTTCATGAAAAAGATAGATTGTAATTTATCTAGTCCAGTGCATTTGATTTCGTCGCATTTCGAAACCGTATGAAGAAGTTACGGCATTTGTGGCAGTTGAGTGCAATTTCGGCATTGAAGATGACTTTTTTAAAAGAAGTGTTCTCCATGTAACGATATAAAAAAATCATATATTTCCAACGGTTATGATTTCATCGCATTTCAATTCCGTATGAGGAAGATACGTCATTGAAAAGGTTTAGGGGCATTTTGATCATTTTACATGGATGAGTCAGATGATCGGTTATTCTGGAAAGTTGTTGAGTGTCCAGTCGCGGTTCCAACGCACTTTGTTTCATCTCGATCAGGTATCGTATGAAAAATTTATATGTGTTTCCGTGAAACCGATTCAAAAATCTGAACAAAAAATTTACAAACTGCTCTCGGTTATGGGTGGATTTTCCATAATTTATTTTTAAATTTTCAGGGGCCTTTGTGTAATTTTAATATCTTGAAGGTCTGAGTTGATAAGGGGTTTCTGGCATTGAAGTTTATAGGATCAGGGGCTTAACTGCTATTTAAAAGAATCAGCAAGAACCTTAATAGACGGCTCAGAGTAAGCCACGTAGGCTTGATTCCCATCTAAGAGTGCTCACGATTTGGTGCTGGATCGGACTCTTAATATGCTTGCGCAAGGTTTTCCATTGGTCTGATTTATTAAGAACCATATGCTGGCACTTCACAGGATCAAGTTACTACGGTGTTACGCACATGCAAAAATTGGCATTGATAGATGTTGTTTCCAATAATCTCATGAGATCTGATTTAAACCTGATCTAAAGATCTCAATCTAAGGGTTGAAAAGCCGCATTTACATTATGAGATGTAACCGACAATCCACCGTGAATCGTGCCGATCGAATCAATAGGATGTGACAACGCTTCTGACCGTGACTAAAGCGTTGACTGATGACGTCATCTAATCCTAGATCTACGGTTCATGTTCACTATCCATTATCGGAATCCAACGGCTCAGATTATTAGATGCTATTTGATGAGATCTACGGCTAGATTTGCACCCTGTTGTGTGTACTGCCGGTGTAGCCTACGCCGCTCCTCCGAAGATTCTATTTCTACCTTTCTGGTTAGCCCAACTTCAAATGGCTATATCTCCCTCATCCTAACTCTGATTTGGGTGATTCAAGTTGAAGATTCTTCATCTCTCCGACATCTACACGCCTAACATAAGAAAATGAAGAGGAGAGTTGCAGAGGTGGAAAATATTTAAGTTGAAGCTTAAAGAAGGCTTAGGCTTTGAATGCAAAACCTATAATCTCTTGCACTTGTTCCATATCCTCCATTAGAGACTTGGGAAGCTACTGAAAACCAAGGCAGCAAGCTTCACTGGTGGTAGCCAATAAAAGGGAAGAGAAAAGAGAAGGAGGAGGAACAAAGGGAAGAGAGAGAAGAAGCCCATACATGCTTGTGTGAGCCATTATTGAGCCATTAGAGCTCTAACAAAGGAAGAGAGGAAGTAGAAAGAAAGAAGAGAGAAGAGAGAAGAGGAGAAGTGATGTGCCTTGATAAAGCTAGGGTGAGCTTCCACAAAGGAGAAAAGGAAAAAGAAAGGAAAGGAAATGAAAGAAAAAAAAAAAAGAAATAGAGGAAAAGAAGAGGGAAAGTATCTGTATCACACATACTCACTGACATAGTGTTTCAGACACAGATTGATTCGGGTTCTACAGTGTACTTGAAGATTCTAATTTATTCATCAACTTAGGGGAGATTGCAGATTCTAGTGGACCATCAGAGTTCTCGGTCCCATCTTCGGAAACCAGTGATTAGAGACATTACAGGGTTATAAGCTATTCTATACTCATTGACCTGCACTTTTGATTTATTGTATTTCCATTGTATGCTTAGCTCGGTTATATTGCCATCGATCTATACTATTGGGATATCATTGTAGGGCATTGTTATAAGCCCAACCTTGTCTATGTAATTGGTGTTCAGTGGGTGCTGGACATAGGGACAATATGTTCCTTGGTAGGTACCACTACCTCAACATATTTGCCATGAGTGTGGCTTCTCATATTATTTTGGGAAAATTGGGGTGAAGACCTAGCCTTTGTAAGTCAAGGGTGGAAACTGGGAACGTGTTCCCTTGGCTGTGGGTGCAATCATAGTTAGTATTGAGTAAATACTGAACTCGACAATGGGCATTACTCCGTGCATGTAGGCAACTGGCCGAAGCACTTATTTCTTGTGCCGTGATTATGCATGTTAGTATTGTATTGTGGATTGGAGTGTATGCCTGCAGGATGGGTGTGTACATAAGGTAGACCTGACCACTTGGTGGTGCAGTGTGGATGTACATAAGACTATGTGTATGTGATAGTGATTGCCGTGTGGGGTTTGTGAGTCAGCTCTCAGCAGTAATACATATTATGTGAGTAAGCTTCGTGCAACAGCGAGAGTTATCAATAGTTCACATAGTAGCTCTGGGCAGCATCAGTAGACTGTAATTGAGAGTGAGCCACATCAGCTAGTGACTTGGTAAAAAACCAACTGAGGGAAAGTTTTTGGACACATTGATTCACCCCACTCTCAGTGTCAGCCGGGACCCAACACATGTATATTCACTTACGTGAAGATTCACGGGACTCATTATGAAGCTTTTAATTGGGAATCACCTCTTTTGACCAGTATGATGCATACAGACCATCTGATGCATCTAAATCACCTTTTCCCCACTACCATTTTCCCCCTTTATCTGCAACTAAGTTGTGCTTCATCCATTTTCATTTTGGTTTTCCTCCAAGATACAGTCAACTAGGGGTGCAACAGGGCCGGGTTGGGCTGGGTTTCTTAAAACCCTAGCCCAACCCTAAGTCCCCTTAATTGGGCCCAAATCCTCCCTGACCCTGACTTAGGGTAGCAAGACTTCAACCCTGGCCCTACCCTTTAGAGTTCAACCCAAACCTTACCCGCCCTGATTGGTCTTTATTTTTTAGAGTCAGGCTGGGATGACCCTGACCCTTGACCTTGATTGACCTTGACCTTGGTTTGCCATCAAGGGCTAGGAATACCCTGACCCTGACCCTGACCTTGCAAAATATGCATAATAAAGAAGAGATAAAAAATACAATGTTACAAATTACTTGTCTTGGTAAAAAAGGCAAGAGAGATCTTTTTTTGTTTGGTAAAAAAGTAAGAGAGATTGGTGAGAAGATATACTAGGAGTTTTGAGGTGTCAATGACTCAATGTCAAACAACATATAAAATTAGGTTAACATCATGTCCCGACCAAGGTCAACATCAGGGGTAAAAATCAAAGTCTGGTTCAGGGCAGGCTGGGCGAGCCAAAGACATTAACCCTTACCCACCCTGACCCTGACTCAGACTCAGACTCAGGATCAGAAATTTCAGGGTTGGGCCGACCCTCCAGGCCAAAAATTTTGGATCTGTACTTGTTCGGGATCAGGGCGGGCCAAGGGCAGGTTCGGGCCGTCAGGGCCAAACTTGGACCCCTACCGTCAACCATGACCATCCCAAACAAGAAATAAAAATGTAGGTCTTGATTAGAGGAGTGATCTAAATATGTAACAGTAAAAATGAAATCAATAAGAGAGAGAGAGAGAGAGAGAGAGAGGAGAAGAAGGGGGCATACGCAGGGGCTCATCTAAGTAGGATCAAATGGAGACTGCCGAAAGGAGATGGAGAAGACGCTGCAATCACCTTCAATGAGAAGAGAAACAAAGATTCACTTACTTGTCGGCTACCGATGAACTCGACCATGAAAGAAAAAAGAAGAAGAAAAGGGCAAAGGGCAAAGGGCAAAGGGCAAAGGGCAAATGGCAAATGGCAAATGGCAAAGGGCAAAGGGCAAAGGGCAATGGGCAAGGAGCAAGGGGCTAGGGAGAACATCCGGTGCATGTTGCCGGTGTTAGGTCCTTTCTCCAATGACCTTGGTTTCAAAACCCTCTCAACAAAGAAGAATATGTTGTGAATGAATTAAGATTGTTTTAGAGCGAAGGGTTTAATTGTCTTTTCAATATTTTAACTTAACATTATTAACTATAAGGGTATAGTGTAATTGTCAATTCTACAGAGATGGTTATAACATTAAGCTAAACCATAACATAGGCCATTGTAATTAACCTTAAAAAAATCTATTTCTTTATAAAAAGTAAGAGAAATTTTGATGGATTAGAACTAATACAGGCCAATCTAAGATCTGTATGATATCTATATCAGCATAGATTAAATGACTAATACCAATCGAATACCCAATAAATATTTCGTTGGTGGTGATGGCCTTACAAACTGTAACGACCTTTTTTTAATTATTTATTTTTACTCCTTTGGGACAACAGTCAAAACGTTGAAAATTGTATATCAAAAGACGGAGCCAGCCAGTAGGCTGTTGAAGAGGATTGTCACAACCACCAACAATGTAACATTTATGATAAGCTTTTTACGGCACCGTTTCCTTTGTTTTTGTTTTTTTGTTTTTTTTTTTTTAATTGAAATTTTGAAATGAGAAAACATACCAAGTAAGGATATTAATGGGGTTAGGGGAAGGAGCCAGGAGGGGTCTGGCTGGGCAAGGGCTTCGCGCTGCGGATGAGAGAAAAGCCCAGAGCCAAAGAAATTAAAAGTTTCAATACAATGTACGTGGACAATAATAAACATCTTGCTCTACTTAATTTAGGATTTCACCCCAAAAAATAAAATAAAAAAAAAGACAAGGTAAAAATGGCTATGGCTGGGCCTATCGTCTGTTTATATGGAGACGAGAGAGACTTGAGAGAGAGAGAGAGAGAGAGAGAGAGAGAGAGAATCGAATCACTTCCAGTTGTTGGCGACGATGTCAGCCAAATCGACGACCCTCTGGGAGTAACCCCACTCATTGTCGTACCAGGCGATGACTTTGACCATGTCGTCACCCATGACCATTGTGAGTGAGGAGTCAACCGTGGAGGACACGTCCGAACACCTGAAGTCGACCGAGACCAGGGGCTCGTCGCAGACGGAGAGTATCCCATTCAGCTCCTTCTCGGCGCTGTCCCTGAAGGCCGCATTCACCTCCTCCGCGAACGTCTTCTTCGAAACCTGGACCACCAAGTCCACCACGGACACGTTCGGTGTGGGGACCCGGAGGGCGATGCCGTTGAGCTTCCCCTTGAGGGTGGGAAGCACAAGGGCGACAGCCTTCGCGGCCCCAGTGGACGTGGGGACGATATTAAGAGCGGCGGCGCGGGCACGGCGCAGGTCACGGTGGCTGGCGTCGAGGAGCCTCTGGTCTCCCGTGTAGGAATGGGTGGTGGTCATGGTTCCCTTGATGATGCCAAACTTCTGGTCCAGCACCTTGACAAAGGGTGCCAGGCAGTTGGTGGTGCAGGAGGCGTTGCTGATGATTGGCTCCTCCGGGTTGTAGGCGTCGGCGTTCACCCCAACCACGTAGGTGGGAATGTCGCCCTTTCCGGGAGCGGTGATGAGCACCTTCTTCGCACCCGCCTGGATGTGCTTCCCCGCGCCATCCCTGTCGACGAAGACTCCGGTCCCCTCGATGACCAGGTCCACCCCGAGTTCCTTCCAGGGCAGGTTCAGCGGGTTCCGGTTCGATACTACCTTGATGACCTTCCCGTCGACGGAGATGCCGTTGTCGCCAACGGATTTGACGTCGGCGTCGAAGATGCCGAGCGTGGAGTCGTACTTGAGGAGGTGGGACGCCTGCTTGACACCACCAGTGTCGTTGATGGCGATGATGTCGAGAGGGGAATCCTTCCTCCCGTGCCAACACCTGAGGAAGTTCCTTCCTATCCTCCCGAATCCATTGATCCCTACCTTCAGCTTTGCCTCCACCACTCCTCTCTTGTTTCCCTTCCCACCAACCTACGCATGCACAGATTAGATTCCAATTAATTACCCGTCAAATTAATTAATCTCACCACCAAATTTTTAATTCTTCCTTCCCGATCATTATTGATTTATTCACGTACGTTTTGTTAATTTACTGTCTAATTTAATTAAATATTCTAATTTTTCTTATCCTTTCACGTATTGATATTCATCCCGTGTATGTCATGGGTGTGTATCACTCTCCCAACTTTGAGTCGACTATGAAAATGAATGCCTTGGATCTATCTTGTGACTTTCAAAATCGTCACAAACTTTTTTCCTAAAGTGTAAATCTAATTAATGTTTTTTTTTCCTCAATAAGAACGTTAAATTTATAAATAAATAAAAAAAAAGATTTCTCACACTGCCGGGGTGAAGAGGATTCTGCACACCCACTATTGGTTGTTCTAAAAAGATATCATCTACAATGAGATTTTTTCAAAAATTTTGGTGCTTCTTCTAATGTTTTCCATGTGATTGATTACAACCTTAAAACAGGATTGTCCTTCTCTCACCCACTTGAACTGCTTGACAATATAAGACTTTAATAGTCCTTAAAAAAATAAATAAATAAAGAAAGAAAGAACTTTCATATTTTAAGAAAGAATAAAAAGGATTATAAAATTTCTTAAATCTAAGCGAATTTTTGTTATTATAAGTGAAGTTGTGAACTACAAAGATATCTCATGTACCCAACATGAAACCACAAAAGTTTCATGAAAAATCAAGAAATTATATCAGACGTTTGGATTTAATTAGGAGGATTGCTATCCGCTTTCCCAAATGTTTTATCATTTCCATGCTATTTTTGTGATGCCTTACAAGTAATGTAATGCTAATTGTAATTAACACACTTGAATTAGCATCTCTTGATCAGTTTAGACATTGCTTTGGCCCAGTTGGCCTGTATAATTAATCATGATGTGACAATGATTGGTTTATATTTTTTTTTTTTAGCTTCCAAACAAGACCTCCCCGAGTTCACAAATCAATTGGTAATTTGCACCCAGCTGACCTGCTCTCTGGCTCTATTCTCCCATTGAATTTCCTCAAATTACATCCTCCACAGCCTTTTTCTCTTTCTCTTTTTACACACCACCTTGGCTGGTTCAAACCATTCATAGGCCAGAGTAGTTTTGTATTTTCATTTTTTATTTTAGACTAAGGAAAAATATATATAAATTTGTACCATAGAACACTGCAAGGATGAGATGTGGCCCAGACTTTTGATTGATCTCAGTTCCAGGCTTCCAGCAGTTGGGCTTTTGGTGGGATTTTATGACCCATATCCCAGCACAATGCGAGGAAAAAATTAAAGTAGATCGTCTTATAGTGGTTTATTTATTTATTTTTAACCCAAGGTGTGAGAACCCTTATGGTGGGTTGGGATCTGGGAAAGCTAATTATTAAGAAGAAGGTACCTAAGTCTTTATAATCCCTCTCACATCCCATGTAAAATCATTGATTTCGTAAAAACTAGAACTCATAAAAAATTGAGATCCTCTTTCAAGGGGGCTTGCAGTGGTGGGTAGGTGTGAACTTGTGATGGCCAGATACAGTTTGGCAGCTCGGCCCTCTTGATTTTGATAAAAAGTACTAGTGGATTGTCGTAGCCTATGTACACCCAAATTAATTATATGGATGTTAGAATATTCACCTCTCTCTCTCTCTCTCTCTCTTTCCCCCCACCGATCAACTTAATTAGATTACAAATCCATGCGAATTAGAAATAACCAACACAGGAAGAAAAAGAAGAAGAAGAAGAAATCCTCACTGCAGAGGTCTGGAAGGCAATGACCGAAAGGAAATCATCATGAGGGGTCTTTTTGGCGAAGGGAAGAGGGCCGATGGAGTTGCGGAGGCCTGAGAATTCCGAGAACCCTTTACAGTTCGCCTGCAAATTAATGTCCAAAAGTCACCAGAGTTACTATATATACATACAATTTATATATATGGACGATCTGGTAGTAGCATCACTCCATCCATCGATCCCTGGGTAAACTTAGTAACACGTACTACTAATATAAGAAAGTGTAGCAACAAATCAATAAAACGGAGGAGGAGGAGGATAAGACCTGAAGGGAAGGATTGGCTACAGAGAGAGTAGCCGAAGCCATGGCGGCAAGGAGCAAGTCGTGATGTGGCGGAGGGCGGCAGC
The DNA here is from genome assembly GCF_013358625.1 of Macadamia integrifolia. NCBI lineage: Eukaryota > Viridiplantae > Streptophyta > Magnoliopsida > Proteales > Proteaceae > Macadamia > Macadamia integrifolia. The sequence goes on along the minus strand of NC_056561.1, from coordinate 46,446,049 downwards.
AGCAGCAGTACTAGTGTTAGGCTGGGTGAGTGGATGAGGTGAGGTGAGGTGAGGTGTTACCCTTGGCTCTGCGGGAGAAAGGTGGGAATGAAATGCGGGTTTTCAATGTAAGCCAAGTAGAAGCAGAGGATAAAAATAGAGGATCAGATTATGGATTAGCCTATGGATGAACGAATGGTTGTGGTTCTGCTTGCTATGCCCCCACCCTCCTCCTCCATAGTCCAAGCTGTCCATCCATCCATCTTCCACTTCGCAACCCCTTCAAGTCCCAAGGCCCAAGTCCCAAGTCCCAAGTCCGAAGTCCGAAATCCGAACCAAACCCAAAGAAGAACAACTACTACTCGTGCTGGGTTAGACCAGGACTTGGGCCCTGCTTATGATCCGTGAGACAAAAAGAAAGATTTGGCTGCGCTGCTACTCGCCCTGGCAGCAGCCAAGAAAATAGAATCTCAGTGGTAGGTTTGAAAATACCCACTTAGGATGGAATTTTCAAACATACCCCGGGATACATAGCAGTCAAGTTTCGTTCCCTTGAAACATGTGGTAGGGAGTCTGGATCAGCGGCACACATCTTGACAATGATTTATGTTCATGTATATTGTTCATGTATATTGTTAGTTTGCTATCATGTTGTGGGATGTACCAGTCTTCGTTGGCCCAAGGTCTCATCTCCTTGTGGGTGTCTCTCACTGATGGCGTGCCTTTGTTTTTTTGGGCGGGTTAGTGGATTTTAGGAGGGGAACAAGCTTGAGGTTTAATAAATTAGATTTGTAGATTGGTTTAAAGTCGTCCCCTAGGGTTAGAGCCTAGGCCCGTACGTGTCTTTTCCAAAATGGAGAAAATCTTCTCTGATTGGAGAGAAAAAGTTTGACTCAATAGATGGATAAGGTATTTGGTCTTCTCATCAGATGATCCGGTGATGAGGATATTTCTTCCCAACCACGGCACAGGCAAGGACCGGTCCTGACCAATGTTGCACCTCGAACCGCCATCAGGCCGTGTTGCCACCTCGGCCCTCCATTAGGCCATGATACCAGTCACCTCGACCCTCCATCAGGCCGTGATACCAGGCACCTCGGCTCGGCACAGTCAAGGCACCCAGAAACGTGCTCTCGTCCACTCATACATTCAAGGAACATAATCCCTGATCACGGGGGCAGGACTCTATTTGCTACACGTCATCAGAGGTGTCCACCCCTCTCACGACTTGCACCTCAGAGATCAATGGAAAATATTCTCAAAATATTCCCTGGAATCCAGAATATTCTCAGAATCACAGAGCCACTTCCCTTAAGGACTCTACGTCTGAACAAGACTCTTCACAATTGTCTCCCACTCTCCCTCCATCAACAGCCTATAAATACCAAGGTAAGCCTCCATCATGGGGGATCGATCACTCACTTCTCTTACGAAAAAGCTCTCTTAAACCTCTGTTGTGGAAAGATCTGACTTAGGCATCGGAGAGTCTCCCGTCGGATTAGCCCGGCTCTCCCCTGTCATCCCTTATGTGCAGGTCGGTCAAAGCACCAGGAACTGCAGGGAAGATTGTCTGGTCAATTTTTACCGCATCAGATTGGCGCCGTCTGTGGGAATTAGTTACAAAAAGTCATCTTGGATCAATGCAATTACGGAGTGAGAAGGTCGTTTCTTCAACGACAACGCGAGCAAGATCCACCCATGAATGACCACTTGGAAGTCCCCCTTCACCACCAATGGTAGAGCAGGAAAACGTCCCACCAGAGACCCCTCCATGAGGACCCCAGCAAACTAGGCCTGATGCGCAAGTTGCCCAGGGAGAGGGGGATTAGCCCGAGCAAAACCCTCAGCTATCTCGCCATGTCCCATCATCCCAGGTAACTCACCCGAACATGGAAGAGCAGATGCAGAGCTTACAACTGCAAGTGTTAGCTACAAACACATTGGTGCGAGACTTCATACGCTAGTTCGGCTCGGCACTTCCAGTGCCACGGACTAGTTTAGCTTAGCCTCCTAGGCCTGTTCAGGGCAGACATCTCAACGACAAATCTCCTGACAACAATGTCACCCCTCAATCAACAGCTAGGAGGTCGGCCAGAACGTCACGAACTATTCACTCGGTACCACCCCGCTCTCCTACCGATGGGCGCAGGCAAGGTCCCGTTCCAGCCTAGAATGGGAGAGCTCGTCGTTCCATGCGTCACGGGAGCCCAGAGACACATGACGTCCGTAGATCCCCACCTCGAGTAGGAAGACGTCAGTTGTCGCCTCAAAGACTCACTAGAGGCGTGCGTCCGCACAGAGAAGAATGAAAAAATTCTTAGAGGACAACTCGACGAGATCAACCCATTGGGGGTCAGGACTTGCCCACTAGGCCGACCAGAGGGGCACCACGGTAAGGTCAGGATCTGCCTAGTGGTCACTAAGGCCAAGGAAAAAGCCCCAGAAGAGGTGAAAGGGTAAGACGATCCCCGGATCACCAAGCTAAGGTGAGAAGGGACAACCGGGAGAGCCGCATCCAGCGCCTCACTGAGTGAGTAGAAGGAATGCAGAGGCAAAGGCACCCGACCGACATAACTGTGACTCCGGCCCATAATGCACTATCCAACGAATTGATAGACGCCGAGCTACCCTCAAATTTCATGATACTCGTCTTCAATGGATATGACGGCACCACAGATCCCTATGATCATCTGCTGTACTATAGCTCGGCCATGACGGTTCATGGTAGGTCAGATGCCATTCTCTGTCGAACCTTCGCAGCCTCATTAAAAGGAGCTACGCTAGTGTGGATGTCGAACTTGCAGCCACGGTCCATCCGCAGCTATGAAGAGCTGACAAGAGCGTTCCTCACACGTTTCCAAGCAAGTATAAAGCAGAAGCAAACTACGCAAAACGTGATGAACATGAGGCAGGGAGCAAGAGAGACTATAAGGGAGTTCCTTGCCCGATTCACCAAGGTGACACTGGAGGTAAAAAACCTAATGAAAGGACTGGCGTATAGCACATTGTGCAACAGGGTAATGCACCCTGATCTGGTCCAGTCTCTGGCCCTCGACTTACCAAAAATAATTCCTGAACTATTGAGACGGTGCAATTAATATGCCAATATGGAGGAAGTTCTAGCCGCCAAAGGAATAGCTGACAAGGGTGATCAGTTGGAGAAGGAGAAGAAAAGGACTCTGAGACCTAGGGATGACTTTCACGAGCCAAAGAAGAATAGAACAGATCGGCCGCTTGACACGGTTGAACCTGAGCGATATGAACTTGATCGTTCCCGAACAAACCTGCTCTTAGAGATCCAAGATTAGAAGTATTTTCGCTGGCCCAGGCCAATGACAGCTAAACTAGAGGAGAGGAACCCCAACCGGTATTGTCGATACCACCGAGACCATGGACATGACACTGAAGACTGCAAGTCTCTGAAAATGAAAATTGATGAGCTCATCAAGGCTGGATACCTCAACCAGTATTTGAAGCAGAAAGATGGTGGGAACTGGCCCGAGCCGAGGAGAGATGATGCCAGGCTGAGCCGAGATAGGACCGAGCAATCCAAGGACACTTTCAAACCGTTAGCCAGAATTTGACGTGTAATATATCGTTAGAAAGCTCAATCCGAGCACTATCCAATGATGTGAGACATAATTGTGGTCTCAATCGAGGACCTTTACAAAAATATGTATAAAGTAGGGACCCGGATCACATAATGAAAGAGAGAATCGGACGTCGATTCGCATAGTTCTCATATCAAAGTGTAATGTCCGACTTGAGGGGATAAACAACAATAATCCATAACATAAAATTCTAATTTTTGAAAACATTTTCTCTTGAAAGTTTATAGGGGAAAAATGGACATTTTCTACTTTAAGCTTGAAAATTCTCCAAGTCTAAAATGTCTACTATGTAATTCTTCATATTGTCATCATTGCTGGGGGTGACAAAATACGGTGTCTACAGACCAGAACCTAGTTTGGTGACTCAAAGACCTTAACAACTAAGGCACAAAGATCGAGCTCAAGGTTGACAGCAACTAAGACTGAGCTCTAGATCGGCACCACAAGACCAGACCCTAGTTTGGCAACTCAAAGACCTTAACAACCAAGGCACAAAGATCGGGCTCCAGCTCGGCAGCAACTAAGACTGAGCTCCAGCTCGGCACCACAAGACCAGACCTTAGTTTGGCAACTCAAAGACCTTAACAACTAAGGCACAAAGACCGGGCTGAAGCTCGGCAACAACTAAGATCGAGCTCCAACTCGGCACCACAAGACCAGGCCCTAGTTTGGCAACTCAAAGACCGAGCTCCAGCTCTACAACATTTAAGATCTGGCTCAAGCTCGGCAGCATCTAAGACTGAGTTCTAGCTCTTCACCATCAAGACCAGGCCCTAGTTTGGCAACTCAGAGACTGATCTCCAGCTCTGTAGCATCTAAGATCTAGCTCTAGGTCAGCACCATCAACGATACCTTGCCCTAGTTTTCGCAACTCAAGACCTTACTCTAAGGCATGAATAAAAAGCTTTGGTTCGACACCTTTAATCCTAAATCTGGGTTAGGTATACATGTACAGCGGCCCAGGTCCAGGCATGATGCTTCGCCATACAAAGACACACAGGACCGAATTAATTTCAATTGAAAAATGGAATTACCTTACAGAAACTGAAGATACACAATGAGGGAAGAAGAAAAAATTTCCATTAAACCCTCAAAAGTTACATCAACTCCCAAATGGGATTTTTACAAAAAAAAGAAGAAGAAGAGAAGCAAGAAGATTACATCACTCCCACAATGGGAAAAAGGAAAAAAAGAAAGAAACAAGACAAAAAGGAGAAGCACAACTTCAGTACTGCCGAAGCTGGGGGGCTGGATCAGGAAGGAGCGAGTTGGATCACTTGGTAGCTTTAGGGTTGGCTTGGGTCACCTCCTCACTGACCTTAGCCTGACCAACGAGCTGTACAGAGGGAGCTGGGGTAGGAGCACGCTAATGATACTCAGAGAAATCGTAATCAGGCGTCTTACCAAGGATGAATTGAATGGCATCTTCTGAGCCAGCCTGAAATGAGGAGACGTTGACGTTAACTAGCCATTTTTGACCAACTTCAGAGTTCAGCCACCTCTCAACGGCGACCTCATCATTAGAAGCCAGCACAGATTGATGTTTCTTCTCTAGCTCAGAAATCCGAGCTGAGTGTTTATCTTCTTTCTTTTTGCTGGCCTCTTGAGCTTCGGCCAGCTCGCTCTAGAGTGTGTCTTTCTCTTTAACAAGGCCGCTATTGATCCTGAGCTGCTTAGCCATCTCGCGCTCTAGCTCGCCAGCCCTCTCCTCATGGTCTTTCGCCCTCTACTCCTTAGATTGGGCCTTTCTCTTCTCATTCTCCAACTGGCCCATGGCCATATGAAGCTCCCCCCACAGGCACTTTACCTCATCATCCAACTTCTAGTGGGCAACCGCCATGTTCTCAAATCGATAGGCGGCCTCCACCGCATAAGCGAAAGATTGCATTTATCCAACGGAGCCATGAATACTAGGAACTCAAATAAATACAAAGGGTAAGAGGCGGGAAATACTTACATCCCCCATCCAGGCGTAGACCTGCTCCGTGAAGTCAACATCAGGCGGCTTCCTCACGTGGATAACATCTTTCTTAGGATGGCTACGGCGGCACCAAGTCTGAGCTGCCGAGGGGTCCAGAATGGTGACATTCTCCAGCAGTTCCACCCAGGGGTGCACCTCCTTTTTTGGCCGTTGGATCCTACCCCAGCTCGGTCAGGTGTGCCAGTCTGCCCTGGCGTCTTCCTTTACCGCGCTAGCTAGTTCCTTCGCCTTCACAGAGCCTAGAGCCCTGTGTCGAGCTGAATATTGTACAGGAGGGGGCATCTCCTTCCCTTTCTTGCCCCCAATAATAAGGGACAATGATTTGTTGTCCGCACCAGCTGGAGGGGCGACCTTCACATTCCTGTTGGGGCTAGCCATGACCTTGCCCTTGTTGATGGCCTTCTTGGCAGCATGCTCAGCCACATCTTTTTTCCTCGCCTTCGCTGCCGCCGCGGCCAGGGCCTTATTGTCTACCTTCACATCAACCACTGTAAGACGAGAAAGAACCGAGCTTTATCGGTACTAGAACATGCTAAAACATAAAAAAAACTGAGCTGAACCATAATAACTGGACTCGATTGGACCCTCACCAAGGACTTCACTCAGCCCAAACTCCCGGAGGAAGTCTTCATCCTGCAGCATGAGGACATCCATAGCCTCCCCACCCAAACACATTTGATATGTTTGGAGGTCAGCTGGGGAGAGCTTGGGTGCTCTATTCAGCACGGATAGGGTGGGCTTGACCCAGCTGCTCTTGAAGGTGTTCCCCTCCATCGCCACGTAGAAGTACCTCTCCTTCCACTTCTTCATCAAGGAGGGCATGTTGAGGAACATCTTCAGGTCTCTATATGGACCGTCCCTCTCCCTCTTGGTGAAGTAGTACCTGGTGAAGTAGTACCACCATGAGGTGTGCCTCTTCACCAAGAACATCTTCCTGAATAGATCCAGCGTTGCGGTTTGACCCAGCTTCGAGACAAACACCTCAAAGCGAAGAACAGTCCACCATGAGTTAGGAGTCAGCTGGCTGGGAGCGAGGCAATAGTGTTCCAGGACCGAGCTGACAAGCTCGGGCACAAGAATCCTCAGGCTGCTCTAGAAGGCCACATCGCAAAGGGCAACCTCATCCCCAGTAGCGTCCACTCGTTCGTTCTCATCTGGGACTCACATCACCATGTAGTCTGGGATGCCATATCGGCTTCGGATCAGGTTGAGCACCTTGGGCATCAGGATGCTTAGGGTATTCACCACTGTCATCTTCTCTCTAAAGGAGGAGGAAGAGCCTTCCCCCTCGGATTCTGCCTGGCCGGCCTCAGGGACTTCGGCACCCAAAGGGCCCGCACTCGAAGTACCTGCTACCGCAGCACTGGGGGCTGAGCCAAGGCAGTCGAGCTAACCCCAGCCCTGCTCGGGACGATCTCTGGCGAGACCACCTCCACAGACTTAGAGCCCGAGCTGCTGCTCAAGCCATAGCTACCGTCAGAGCCGGAGCTGTCATCAGAGCCCTGACTGCTGGAAGTGCCGTCACTAGAGGACGAAGGATCGGGAAGGGGCACTCAGGGTGATTTTCCCCAGGCCTCACGGTAGTCAAGGGGGTCTGGTTGGACTAGTCCAGATCACACGCGGACGCCATGTTGGGATCTCTGGGGCTAGTGCTAGGGTATGCGGAAGGCTGAGCAGTGGACCAACGAGTCACAACCATAATCATACTTACTTGTTGTAGGATGAACTTGAAAGGACCAGTGAGAAGTAGCGTTGTTCACGACACCGTGCTGCTCTGAAACTCTTTGATAGTTCGCACTGAAAATAGGAGCGAACTGAGCTGACTTTATCACAAGATCGAACGACAAGACTTCCGAGAAAGATGTACACTATTTATAGGAGAAGGCGATGGAGAATGAATGGCTAGATCTTGTCGAAATCAATGACGGACAGGAGATGTCTCTTTGCCTGCCCGAGGTGAGGTTACGGCTCCAAGACACGTGGCCTAACGAGTGCATTTCGCACCGAGTGGACGGTGCACGATCAAAAATGTCAGCGGAATTTAATACTTTAGTCGTTCGAGCTGAACCTCTAGAGCGGGGGCTAGTGATGAGGGTATTTCTTCCCAACCACGGCACAGGCAAGGACCGGTCCTGACCAATGCTACACCTCGGACCGCCATTAGGCCGTGCTGCCACCTCGGCCCTCCATCAAGTCGTAATACCAGTCACCTCGGCTCAGCACAGTCAAGGCACCCAGAAACGTGCTCTCGTCCACTCCTACATTCAAGGAGCATAATCCCTGATCACATGGGCAGGACTCTATCGGCTACACGTCATCAGAGGCGTCCACCCCTTTCATGACTTGCACCTCCGAGATCAATGGAGAATATTCTTAGAATATTTCCTGGAACCCCGAATATTCCCAGAATCACAGAACCACTCCCCTCAAGGACTCTATGCCTGAACATAACTCTTCACAATCATCTCCCACTCTCCCTCCATCAGCAACCTATAAATACCAAGGTAAGCCTCCATCATGGGGGATCGATCACTCACTTCTCTTACTGGAAAAGCTCTTTTGAACATCTGTTGTGGAAAGATCTGACTTAGGCATCGGAGAGTCCCCCATCGGGTCAGCCTGGCTCTCCCCTGTCATCCCTTCTGTGCAGGTCGGCCAAAGCACCAGGAACTGTAGGGAAGATTGTCTGGTCAATTTTTACCGCATCATCCGGTAAAGTCAACTTTACGTGCTAAGAAGTCGTTAAACACCTAGCGCCACCGAATGATACGTCGGTCTTTTATTTATTTAAATTATTCTTATAAATTGTACTTACTCCGCCTGCTTATTTATGAAAGTTAATTATGTGCTTGAGTGCAAGTGTGTGTACATATAAATGAAAAAGAAAAAGAATGGAGGTAAGGGATGCCTGACCTGGGTCTATATTTATAGCAATCAAAGCTGCCTATGTACCCTCACTAGGGATTAGATCATCACATAGATTAGCATCTATATTGGAGCACTAAAATGCATGCAAGATCTTGAGTGAAACGGATAAAGCAAAATCTACATACCTCATCGATTCTAGAAATGTAGGGATTACTTTGATCATATGTACCTCTGTTTTGTAAAATTCCTTTTAAGTTTTCTTTAATGAGGTATATAGTGGGTCAAAATGTGAAAGTAATAAGTTCTTGGTGGCATCTCCTTGTCGACACAAAATCCCTCAAGGCATAGTTTCTAACATGTTGAGGTTTTCCAACCTAGTTGTTCGATGACTGGGAAACTATTTACATCTCTAATGTGTCTAAAGTCATCCAAGCATAAAAGATTACTTTCATGGTTTTCAGGCTTTGATTATAAAAGTAATCTAGCAATTCCATGGGTTTTATGATGATGTATGTTGTGGTTTAGTTTTGTAGATAGGTTTTTGGAAGCCTTCCGGCTAGCTTAGATGATTATACATTTTTTAAAACCATTGCCGGCACTACGATGACATATAAAAGGGTTTTGAAAAATATGCTTATCCATGGTAAAATGAGCATTTTATAAATGCATAAAAAGAGATAAGTGAAAATCTAACTTATCAATTTTGGCATTATACCGACATAGATATGACAGATGGAGATTCTATTTATGGTGATTTAGGTGGTATAATGACATAAATGAGATAAGTGGATAAACCATTTACAATAATTTAGGCATTATAACAATGCAAATACAATAAGCGGATTCCAACTTATGCTATTATGGACATTATAATAGCACACAATTCTTATTATGGAGGTAAATGGAAAGGGAAGGGATACTTACCTGGTTTCACCCTAACACCCGTCCAGATTGACTTGGGATGACTTCTGGTGTTTCTACTATTGTGGGGCAGAACCTTGGAGGAGGGATTCTTCTCTCTCTTATTGTTCTTGTCTCTCGTCTCTTTTTTTTTTTTTTCTGAAGAGAAGGTGCCCTAGGCGCTGTTTTTCTTGCTAGCGAGAATGGAGCTTCTCACCTACATGAAAATGCTATAACACCGGTGAGTGTTGTTCCACTGCCGGGATTGTACCGACACTCCACCCAAAATTTTTATGTATTTTTAATATTTTTGTTAGTTTTAATTTATATATAATTGGTGGAAAAACTTGAACGAGCAATATTTTGCAATCCGATTATTCAATTTTGATGATCTAGATATCTCCAAAAAGGTTTTTGCGCGTACTATCCAATAGTAACAGTATCAGATGTAAACTATGCAGTTAAGCAGGTTGAAAATTTCTTTTTCGTGGGAGACCTGCAAATCAAATATTATGGTAATAATATTAGGCAAATATGCATTCGGTTTCACCTGATGAAGATTATGGCTGATTTGACAATTACTTTGAATTCGTATGTTTGTTATATTGTGTACGAACTCTTTAGGGTCTTGCCAATCTCATTTGAGAGGTTCTTTTAGGGAGGGTAAAATTTCAATGTCTACAATATGTAGAAGAATGGAGAAAATAAATAAATAAGGGATAACATATCAAATTCTATTATTACTATTTAGGACACATGATAGCAATACACCTATGTTAAGAGAAATTATTCTTCTTTTCTTCCGTTTTTTGGGGTTGGTAAAGGATCAAGTAGTTCAAAAGAAGACCAAGTACAAACTAAGATATCCGTTTCACAAAGACGGATAAACCAGTGAGTGAAATGAGACCAAGATGTCCTACACCAGGTGGACATGCCTCTCCTAGCATGGTATTGGTGGTGCCATTAACAACCTTTGAAATATGACTAAAAGAGCAATCAATATAAGGACTATAACAACTCATGATGCCCTCTATTATTGAGGAAATTTTAAAAGGTGGGTGGTTCAAAGGATTAGAGAGAATACGAACCAATTCCTAATTATCAAACTCCACTAGAAGCCAGAAGCAACCTTTAGAGATAGTGTCTAGAATTCCTGATCGAATAGCCTCGGCTTCTCCCATAAGAATAGAAGACTATCACTGCTGGTTCTGATACAGCTAGGACCAAACGTTTAGCTTGAAGGCACTTTTCTATTTTTAAAAATCAATATCATTGCAATAGAATATACCTTGTTGAAAGAAAAAAGACCATAGAGAATCTTTTCATTGATAATTTGATTATATCATTTGGGGAGGGGGGGGGTTTGGGGATAAAGAGAATCTTTTCATTGATAATTTGATTTTATCATTTTTTTTTTTTGGG